>NC_050179.1:39660187-39787687 GCF_008315115.2 Sander lucioperca | reverse complement strand
TCTGGGATTGGGCGGTGTTAGACTGGCTGTGGATATCACCGATGTCTTTCTCCAGCTGGCTGAGTTCCTGGCCCAGCTGGTGCAGATCCAAGTGTGTGTACAGGCCCTGGTTGTTCAGGTACTGGTGAGGCTTCAGCCGCTCCGTCAAGTTCAGAATCACAGCCTGGATCTCAGGGAGACGCTGGTTGGACAAGTCCACCTGAACGGAGACACAGACAGAAACTGAAACTGAAACTTCTTCAGGTTTACAGGTTGTAGAAATGCTGATAGTAATCATAATAATCATTATTGCAGAATCAAATTGAGATGTCCTATCATAATAAATGCTTCATAACCAGTGTGGTACAGTGTATCCATATAATCCATCAACTCAGAGGTGGAACTGGACCAAGGTTATAATAAAGGTTTTTCATTTTAGTTTAGTTTTAGTTAGTTGTTAGTTTAAGTTTAGTTTGAGTTTTTCAGAAAGGTTAAGTTTTAGTTTATATTCTTAGTTTTACAGTAGTTTTTAGATTGTTGGTTTTAGTTTTTATTTACTTTCAGTTTACTAAAAATACTTTTCACTGCTTGTTTTAATTTTTTGCTTGTTTCATTAATTTGTCTCACTTTTCTGATATTTCTTTGCTATCTTTGGCTTTTCTTTACTCATTTGGACTGCTGGTGCGGGTGGGTGGGGCCCTGTGTAGTTGTCACCTGTTTCTGCAGGCTGGTCAGAGATCCTTCACAGGACTGAACCTGCAGCAGCACGGCCTCGTAGCTCACAGCAGGGAACGCCCACATGGTGGAGTTCACCTCGCAAACACACGAGCCGTTCTTCTTCAGGCCTGGCACGCGCTGAGCCTGGCCGTCACCCTGCAGGCACACGTGTACAAAAAACTCAGCTAGAGCTGCAAAGATTAAAGGGTAACTATCGTTTTTTTCAACATGGACCCTACTTTCCTATGTATTTGTGTGTAAGTGACTGATAGGAACAACAATCTTTGACATTGATTCAGTATTAAAGTGCTCATATAATGCTTTTTGGCTTTTTCCCTTTCCTTTATTGGGTTATATATCTTTTTTGTGCACGTTATAGGTTTACAAAGTGAAAAAGCCCAAAGTCCCCCCCAAAGGGACTTACCATCTCCAACAGAAAACACTGTTCACAAACTGCTCCAAACAGCTCTATTGTAGTCCAGCCTTTACTTCAGAGACAAACGTGGTCACTTTGGAACACACGTTATAATGCTCTCCTAGCTGCTAGCATGGCACGCCCTCATACTCTGCTTCTGACTGGCTAGTAGTCCTTACCTAGGTACTGTCAGGGCACGCCCTCATACTCTGCTTCTGACTGGCTAGTAGTCCTTACCTAGGTACTGTCAGGGCACGCCCTCATACTCTGCTTCTGACTGGCTAGTAGTCCTTACCTAGGTACTGTCAGGGCACGCCCTCATACTCTGCTTCTGACTGGCTAGTAGTCCTTACCTAGCTACTGCGCATGTGTGACTCCCAACAAAGATGGAACAGAAGTGAGATGTCTCACTCTGTTATCTAATTATTATTCTAAGTCTCTGACAACATTATGGAAAGGATCCCTACAGCTACAAGATGCACAATTGCCCTATTAACTCACTTTGTAGCAAATTTGGGCCAAAATATCTCTTTAATCATTGCTCTGTAACAATTTTGGGCAACACTGCACAGAAAGCTGAGTTTGTTCTGAACATTTTGATATGAAACACATGGGGATCAGATTATATTTACAAAAAAAACTTTAAAAGAAGAGATCAAAAAATGCCCTCAGACCTCAAAGGGTTAATACTGGACCAATGTCAAAGATTGCTGTTCCCATCAGTCACAGACACAAAAACATAGGAACATGGGGTCCAGGTTGGAAAAAACGTTAGTTACCCTTTAAGTAGAATTTATTGATATAGCGATTTTCACAGATAAAACAATCACAGGTGCTTTACATAAAACATACAATGTGATATGATACAATATTAATCGATTAATTGATTAGTTGTCAACTATTAACCCTACGCTTTAGCCTGACGTGCGCCTCTCAAAAAATTTAACTATACGTCATGGCGACGCACGTCGCTCAGCTGTAGCTTGGTAGCTTTGTATATCCCCCGACCCCGATCCCCCTGGTTCTCCTTCTCCAGAAACAACATGAAATCAAATCCTGCTCCAGATTTCCCACCGTGGTCAGAAAGAACAGGGGAGACACTTTGTTTCTCTCACTATGACTCTAGAGTCACTACTCACTCTGAAAGCTATTCATGTCACTCTCTCACTCACTCTACCACACACTCCCCACACACACACACACACACACACACACATACACACACACACGAACATACACGCACTTGCCGGCCCTGCTATTCTCTTAAAGAGATCGACGCACACACCAACGCACAAGTAGAAACTTCAGGCCACTTATATAGGCGACAGCGAAAGCTCTGCATGGAGCCTCCGCAGAAGCTGAAGAGACTGCACTCACAAACAAAAAAACACACCTCAGCATAATATCATAAAGTGCTATATATCTTCTTAGTTATCCTAAGTTTCTAATAGTGTGATATCAAGATTTAACTCACTGATGAGAGCAGCAGTAGGAGCAGCAGCAGCATGTTCACAGCTGGAAAGATGAAGTGTGGACTGACAGGAACAGAAGCTGTTTGTACTGAAATCAGCACCCGTCCTCTTCTCTTTTCTCTAATACACACATTCACAACAAACACACCTGTCCCTGACTTGCTTCTCGTCACTGATGAGTCACTACAGAACCATAAAAAACACTTCCTGTGGATGTGAAACTCTAAAAATGTGAAACTATGGAGTTTCCAAACAATTATGGTCAAGCCAGGAGTTCCCTGTATTTTTCCCACTTCCTCTCTCATATCATGGCAATAAGGCTGCACAAATTAAACTAGGTGACATCCTTTACTGTCAAACTGGGAAAACAACAAATACAATGGGATTAAGAAGGCTAGTCTAAACATAACTGTTGTATACATGTAATAAATCTCTTCTGATTTTGTTTGTTAGGCTACTTATTAGCTACAGGGCCCTACAGTGTAATGTAATACAAGGATAACCAGAGCTTTTCACATCTTGACTTTTGCAGGCCAGAGTAGCTGGAGATATTAGCTGAAGCATAGAAGTGGGGATACTGCCAGCTAAGAAATTTCTGAGTAGTGCACAGGAGGAAGAGAAGGAGGGAAATGAAGAAGGAGAAGGCAGTAAACTGGAGAGACCAGGCGGGTCAGAGCAGGAGAAGACCACAGAAGGAGATGCAGAAATAAGTGAAAGAGAAGAGGGAGAGGAAGAATTGACTGTGAGGGATGAAGAGGAGGCTGCAGAGGGACAGAGGCAGAGAGTGATCAGGAGGAGGCAGATGAAGATGACTGGGAGGAAGAGGCCTGCAGTTACCCCCTGGACCATATGGTTTGTTTATATTCTCCTTCCATATAAATTTCAGTACAGTAGCATAACATGTCATGTCACTCAGTAAAATGACATGTTTTCAGTTTTGGGCTATTTCCATTCAGTTGTATATGTTAGATATGTAAAGATTTACATATATACATAGATGATCTGTCACGAATCCCGCTGTGTGAGTCTGCTGGAGTTGCCTGCATTCTGCCCTGGAGCCTGTTTTCCTGCTTTCCTGAACGCACCCTGTCCGGTTGCCTGGCAACATTGCAAGGAGGAGACCTCTCTACTACCCACACCTGCATCTCATCAGCTACCTGCACACCTGGTCCTGATCACCACCTCTCCACTACTTAAGCGCTGACCTGACATCCATTCCCTGCTGGATCGTTAGCCACCAACAGTATGTTGTGCCAGCGTCTCAGCCTCAGTTTGCTTAAAACCAGTTTTGCTACTTTGATATTTGTTTGTGCCCTTCTGTCTACAGTTACTCTCCCGGAAGATTCACTCCACCTCAGCCGTATCAAGATTGGATCAGCTCATTCTCTCCCACCAACTCACCTCCACTGCCTGCTTCGTCACCTGGATTCTCCTGCTATCACATTTAATTCTGTAAATAAATACTCACCTTATCTCAACTCACCTTGTCCTGGTCTGCTTCTGGGTTCAGCCCGAGAGAATCGTGACATTATCTAATGATGTTTTATAGTTTCTTTATCATAGCATTTGTTTGACCTTTTGTTTGATCGTAATTTCTGATACAATAAGACACATTCTGTTCTATTTGTATCAGTAAATATGATCAAGCCATTTAATTCAATGTCAGCTAAATTCAATTTTATTTATAGTATCAAATCGTCAATCAAAGAGTTCACTCTTCTCAAGACACTTTACAGATAGAGTAGGTCTAGACCACACTCTATAATTTACAAAGACCCAACAGTTTGGTGGGCAGCCATCTACCGCTGCCGGTTGGGACACAGAGACACTGACACAGATCTACAGATATAGAGAAATATGATTAATAATAATTATAGCAGTTGGTATGATGAACGGTGTCAATTATAGTAACAATAAAGATAATAGAACTATGGCTAGAAATATTTGTAGCAGTTCAGGGCTTGAGTACTTTCAATAAAACCTGTTTAATTCACACAGATTAAAGGCCGACGTGATGCGATTATTTTTATTTAATTGCATTAATCGCAATGCCGCCATTTATTAATTTATTTTACACTTCACTCGGCTTGCCTAACAGGCTACTATTTTGACCCTTTGCAGCACCGTTACTTATCATCAAGCTGCCACTTCCTCGTAACACATCCTGCTGCTGCAGGCTGCAGCATGATGGAGAAACACAGCAGCAATAACTCTGAATGGAGCTTTTTATTTTCCAAAACTCCCGGACGGCTCGTAGACAAGTCGAAAGCCATATGCACATTGTGTAAAACCGAATTAAAATATCGCCGAAGCACTCTTAAAGACGTACTACGGTTGGCGTGTTCTGACCCGTCTCGTTGCCGTCGAGGGGACAGTAGTTTTCACGGACACACAGCTTGTACGACACGGAGAAAGCAGCCACACTGGAACAGCTGCAGAGTGCAAACGCTGTCTCATTAACCGGTGATCACTGGACGTCAGTGAGGAATCAACATTATTTAGGAGTTACTAAACACTAGATTGACTCTGGTAAGGATAGGGATTTTTAGTTTTTTAGTTAGGTACTTCTTTTTAGTTAGGTAGGAATTTACACATTTTTCTTTTGTTTACAGTAAATAAATAACTACAAATCTTAAAATCAAGTTCATAAAGTAACTTTCTTTGCATTCATTTGATTCCCAATCAAGATAAACTGGTAAAAATTGCTTTTGATTGTTAATATGTACTTAAAAACTGTTCTGAAATGCAAAATAATAGAATTTTAATCATGTGATAAAATATGCGATTAATCGCGATTAACTATAGAACTTCAGCGATTAATCACGATTAAAAAAATTAATCGTTTGACAGCCCTAATAAAAAGTAATTGCGCTCGAAATGAAAAATTCCTTTGGAACTGTGTAAACAATGGTGGTCAAAATGTTTGGATGTGTACTGTAGTAGTATGGCAGTGGACCCTGGAAATGTTCCCTATATTCACATTTCAATCTTGTACTACTTTTTCATTGACACTACCAGAATGTTATTTTTGTCTAGTTAACTGAATGCTATTGCGCAGGCCCGGAGTGGGACTCATTTTCAGCCCTGGAGTTTCACGCCCACTTTAATTCAATTCAATTTAATTTTATTTATAGTATCAAATCATAACAAGAGTTATCTCGAGACACTTTACAGATAGAGTAGGTCTAGACCAAACTCTGTACTTTACGAAGCCCCAACTATTACAGTGGTTGCCTCAAGAGCAAGCATTAGCAGTAGCTATTGCGACAGTGGCAAGGAAAAACTCCCTTTTTTGTTAGGAAGAAACCTTGGACAGACCCAGACTCTTGGTAGGCGGTGTCTGACGGCACCAGTTGGGGGAGTGGTGAATGGTGGCAATAATAGTCATAATAAAGATAGTGAAACAGTGATCACAATGGTAGTCATAGTAGTTCATGTCATAGTAGGGCACAGCAGGGCGTTACGGGGTGTAGTGTGGCACAGCAGCCTGGGTGGACGCGGTTGGACGCGGCAGGACGCAGTCGGACACTGCGGGGAAACGCAGAGCGTAGCAGGGTGTAGTAAGTCCATAGCGTCAGCTGCACCCAGGACCCCGGTGTAGGTGCCACCCAATTCCAAGGCGATGTTCTGGGTGAAGAAGAAGCAAAGGGACTCCGGGGAGAAAACTCCCCAGAGCTAGGTTAGTAACAGGCATTTCTGGGACTAAGATGCACACAAAAGGAGACAAGTGAAAAGAGAGAAGAGGGAGTGGCTCATTGTGTCCTTGGAAGAAGCTTCCCACAGCAGTCTAGAGTTATAATAGCATAACTAAGAGAGGCAGGCTAAAGAGAGGGGCCCTGGACCGGGCTCGTACTCTCCCCTGCCGGAACGGGCTTGTACTTCCTGCCTCCCTCTACTCTACTCTACTATGCTGCAACTCCTCACTCCCTAACTATGAGCTTTATCAAAGATGATGGTTTTCAGTTTATTCTTAAATGTGGCGACGGTGTCAGCCCCCCGAACCCAAGTTGGGAGCTGGTTCCACAGGAGAGGAGCCTGGTAGCTGAAGGCTCTGGCTCCCATTCTACTTTAGGGAGACTCTAGGAACCACAAGTAGCTCTGAGTTCTGGGAGCGCAGTGCTCTAGTGGGACAATAAGGTATTAAGAGCTCTTCTATGTATGATGGTGCTTGACCATTTAGTGCTTTGTAGGTCAGGAGAAGGATTTTAAATTCAATCCTGGATTTTACAGGAAGCCAATGCAGAGAAGCTAATACAGGAGAAATGTGATCTCTTTTGTTAGTTCTTGTCAGAACACGTGCTGCAGCATTCTGGATCAGCTGGAGGGTCTTGAGGGACTTATTTGAGCAGCCTGATAGTAAAGAATTACAGTAGTTCATCCGGGAAGTTACGAATGCATGGACTAGTTTTTCAGCATCGTTTTGAGACAGGATGTTCCTGATTTTGGCAATGTTACGAAGATGGAAAAAGGCTGTTCTTGAGGTTTGTTTTAAGTGGGCGGATAGGTCCTGGTCAAAAATGATTCCTAGATTTCTGACAGTAGTGCTGGAGGCCAGGGCAATACCATCTAGGGTAGCTATATATTTAGATAATGAAGTTCGGTGGTGCTTGGGTCCCAGCACAATAACTTCCGTTTTGTTTGAGTTTAACATCAGAAAATTGTGGGTCATCCAGGATTTTATATCTTTAATGCACGCTTGAAGTTTAGCTAACTGACCGCTTTCGTCTGGCTTGATTGACAGATATAATTGGGTGTCGTCTGCGTAACAGTGAAAGTTAATTGAGTGTTTCCTAATAATATTGCCTAGAGGAAGCATATATAAAGAGAATAGAATTGGTCCAAGCACTGAGCCTTGAGGAACGCCATGGCTAACTTTAGCGTATTTGGATAGTTTATCGTTAATATTAACAAATTGGGATCGCTCAGAAAAATAGGACTTAAACCAGCTTAGTGCGATTCCTTTAATGCCAACTAAATGTTCCAGTCTCTGTAAGAGGATGGTATGGTCAATAGTGTCGAATGCAGCACTAAGATCTAATAAGACAAGTACGGAGACAAGTCCTTTGTCAGCAGCAGTTAGAAGGTCGTTAGTGATTTTCACCAGTGCCGTCTCTGTGCTATGATACTTTCTAAATCCTGACTGAAAGTCTTCAAATAGACTATTTCTATGCAGAAAGTCACACAATTGATTAGCGACTACCTTCTCAAGGATTTTGGAGAGAAACGGGAGGTTAGATATAGGTCTATAGTTGGCTAAGACCTCAGGGTCGAGGGTGGGTTTTTTCAGAATAGGTTTTATCACAGCTACTTTAAAAGACTGCGGTACGTGACCCGTTAATAAGGACATATTGATCGTATCTAGTAATGTGGTATTGACCACGGGTAGTGCTGCTTTAAGTAGCCTCGTTGGAATGGGGTCTAAGAGACAGGTAGTTGGCTTAGCTGAAGAGACCCTTAACATTAATTGTTGGAGGTCTAAAGGATAAAAGCCGTCTAAATAAGTATCAGGTCTTATCGTTCTCTCTAGCCCTCCTGCGCCCAATGGTGAGCCGTTAGAAGCTGTGGGCAGAAGGTGATGAATTTTTTCTCTAATTGTTATAATTTTATCATTAAAAAAGGTCATGAAGTCATCACTGCTCAGAGCTATAGGAATAGATGGCTCAACAGAGCTATGACTCTTTGTCAGCCTGGCTACAGTGCTGAAAAGAAACCTTGGGTTGTTCTTATTTTCTTCTATTAGTATTGAGTAATAGTCTGATCTGGCATTTCTGAGGGCCCTCCTATAATTTTTTAGACTATCTTGCCAATCCACACGAGATTCTTCCAGTTTGGTGGAACACCATTTACTTTCAAGTTTTCGTGAGATTTGTTTTAATTTGCGAGTTTGGGAGTTATACCAAGGTGCTCGTTTCCTTTGCTTCATCATCTTCTTTTTGATAGGAGCAACCAAGTCTAAAGTAGTCCGTAGGCAGGCCGTAGCAGCGTCTACAAAGTTATCAAGTTGGGAGGGACTAGAGTTAACATAACAGTCCTCTGTTATATTAAGGCATGACATTGAGTTAAGTGCTGTTGGAATATCTTCCTTAAATTTAGCTATAGCACTGTCAGATAAGCATCTAGTGTAGAAACTTTTATTTAATTTCGTATAGTCTGGTAGTAGGAATTTGAAAGTTATTAAAAAATGGTCTGATAATAAAGGATTCTGCGGAAATACTATTAAATCGTCAATTTTGATGCCATATTCTAGCACAAGGTGAGGGTGTGGTTAAAACAGTGCGTGGCCTTATGCACCCTCTGACTGAAACCAATAGAATCTAGCAGTGAATTGAAAGCAGTACTAAGGCTATTGCTGTCAACGTCCACATGGATATTAAAATCACCTACAATAAGTACTTTGTCTGATTGAAGGACTACGCATGATAAAAACTCTGAGAATTCAGATAAAAACTCAGAATATGGACCTGGTGCTCGGTAAACAACAACAAATATAATAGGCTGTACTGTTTTCCATGTTGGGTGTTGAAGATTAAGAACAAGGCTTTCAAACGAGTTATAATTTAGTTTAGGATTAATTAACAGGCTCGAGTCAAATATGGCTGCAACTCCCCCTCCTCGGCCTGAGCCTCGTGGAATTTGGGTATTATTATGACTGGGAGGAGTGGCTTCGTTTAAACTAACATATTCGTCCAGCCAGGTTTCGGTGAGGCAGAATAAATCAATGTGGTTATCTGATATCAATTCGTTTACCAATAATGCTTTCGATGACAGAGATCTAATATTTAATAGTCCACATTTGATTTTCCTATTCTGTTCTATCGTTGCAGTGGTTGTTTTAATTCCAATTAGGTTGTTTAGTATAGCACCTCTTTTGTTAGCGTTTGGTTTAAACGGTCTCAGTCGGGGGACAGACACGGTGGTTATGGGATTATGAATGGGTGATTGCTCTGAAGGGAGCACAGAGGGGCGTGTAGCGCTGTATCTCTGATTATTGACTTTGGGAGAGTGTGTCTGGTCAGTGTGCTTGTGGGAGTGTTTACGGGATGTAAACAGTCAATCAGAGGTCTGGGTATGCAGGGCGTGGTGCAAATTTCCACGTAGCATCTGGCTTCCGCGTGTATTACTTCACGATATTAAAACAATGTAATTAAAAACCTTTGTATATGAGTCTGCAATAGCGCACTGTTCTCTACAGCCTTTTAATTCAGTGTATTTTTGTAAAATATAATTTCCAATTCAGTGCAAATACAGTAAGTGTTGCTTCACAACGGAGCAGCAGTTGTTTAGGGGTTTAACTGTTGTCAGGGGCTGTGGTAGTGGAGTTTAGCCAGAAACAATGAGCGTCATGCAAAGATGACAGTTAAGTTTAGGCACCAATAGGACTAGTTAAGTTTAGGAAAAAGATGGTGGTTTGGATTAAAGCACTCCCGGTGAACGAACACGTTTCCTGGGTCAAAGTATTTTGTTTTGCGTGAAGTGAACTCCACTCTTAGGTTTGAAAGCTCTGTGTTTTATGTTGACACCCCGTTGTGCTATTTCATTTTGAGATTATTTTCCATTGGATATTTATAATTAATAAATTAGCGAATTGGCATGCCTGGTCGAGTGGCATCCATGGTATTGGAAGGGGGATTTAAGTCTTTATTTCGTTGTGCATGATCAAAAAACATCCCCCCCTCTGCTTTTTTCACAATAGATATAAATATAAAAAAATTATAGAGAAGAAGGAAGAAGAAAAAGAAGAAGAAGAAGAAGAGGAAGAAGAAGAAGAAGAAGAAGAAGAAGAAAAAGAAGACTATATTAATCCCACAAGGGGAAGTTACATTTTAATTAATACATTTTAAGAATTGTGAGCTTTGTCACATGGTGCACAGACAATCACCTGAAGATCAACATCAGCAAAACCAAAGAGGAACCGGGGCCCCCTGTCCTGGTTCTCATCCAGCGAAGTACCTTGGGGTCCAAATTAATACCAAAAACTGGACTGAAATGTAAAAGTTGCAATCCGTCTGTCTGTCTGTCTGTCTGTCTGTCTGTCTGTCTGTCTGTGGAACTTCCTCAGTGGATATTTTCTGCGCTCAGTGCAGAGTCGTTTCTTTCTGTTCCTGAATCTGGCTACCACAGATACCGTGTGCGCTCCCGTAACCAAAGGCACGTATTAGTGGTCACTGCTTCCCCTTTCACATTTTAACATCAAGCAATTATTATTTCAGTCCATCCAGGCCTTCATCAAGAATCCCACGTGCGTGACAATAGACAATCACGTATCACTGGGAGTATCTCTCTATCAACACACGTGTCACTTGTGCAGCATTTGACACTCATATGTACAGGCAATTATTATATAATAATGCATAAGTATTGCATTTGAATTGGGATGTTGATAGCCTGTATGAGTGTCAAATGCTGCACGAGTGACACGTGTGTTGATTGAGAGCTACTCCCATTGATAAGTGTATTGTCCCACACCTGGGGACACAGAATGTTTGTTGCTTGAGATACTCTTGACGTTTTTGTAAAGAAACGGTGATGCTTTAGCAGGAGCAGAGTGCGGGATTTGTTCCTTTGTTTCCAATTGTTTTTTAAATGTATGTATAGGTTTTCAGTTTTAAAAAATATATAGTTTTTTGGGGAACAATCAGAAATGCTCCATTTGGTCTGAGCTGGCTGCAGCGCTGTGTCGCTCGATGGTGTTTTTTGCCTCCAACGGCGCCTTCCAGGCAGCTAACCCTAACCTTAACCCTAAACATAACCATTGCCGCGCTGCCTGGGAGGAGACGTTGGGGGCAAAAAACACCAAAGACCGTGCCGTGTCTGTGTCTGAAACTCTTTTGGTTTCTGATTTATTTCTCAAAGGAGGACACATGACAAGTGATTTACAGAGTAGCATGAAGGTTATGCTGCAGTAATTGAATTTCAGTCGGACGTTAAGGTTAGGCTGATATATTTGTTATATTTGTTTTCTGTATTTATTTCATATTCATTTTTTATATGTTTGTTTGTTTAGGTTTTCACCATTCATCAAGGCAAATTCCACGTATTACGATTGACTGTGGCAATAAACCTTAGAGGGGGAGCAAAGGGAGCAGTATACATGAAAGCTCATATACCAGGGGTTCTCAAACGTATCACTCAAAGGGCTGCATCTGAATTTTTGTTTAGGTCATGGATCCGGACAATTGACAATAACAAAAACAGGTAATCAACTTACTTATAACTTTTAAGTAGGGCTATCAAATGATTAATTTTTTGTTAATCGTGATTAATAACTGAATTTCTATAGTTAATCGCAATTAATCGCATGTTTTATCACATGATTCAAATTCTATTATTTTGCATTTCAGAACTGTTTTTAAGTACATATTAACAATGGAAAGCAATTTGTACCAGTGTATCTTGATTGGGAATCAAATGAATGCAAAGAAAGTTACTTTATGAACTTGATTTTAAGATTTGTATTTGTTTATTATTTATTTACTGTAAACAAAAGAAAAATGTGTGAATCTGTCATTATTGCACAATTCAGAACATGCCAACCATAGTCTTTAAGACCTGAGTCCTCTACGATGCTGACAGGTCTGCAGTTAGTTGCCACCCATTTTGCAAGAGCTGTAGTCATTTTTTGGGAATTGGTTTCATCAACAGGTCGGCAAGTAGCACTCTCCAAAATATTGCTTTGCCTGAGCCTGCTAGCATCAACCTGAGTCACGTTAACTGTACTACTATGCTTAGCTCATAGGTGGTAGCTCAAGCTTGACGTGCTTCGGTGCATATGGCTTTCAACTTGTCTGCCGTCTGGGAGTTTTGGAAAATAAAAAGCACCATTCAGAATTGTGTTGCTGCTGTCTTTCTCCATCATGCTGCAGCCTGCAGCAGCAGGATGTGTTACGAGGAAGTATGACAGCTTGATGATAAGTAAAGGTGCGGCAAAGGGTCAAAATAATAGCCTAGCTAAATTCTAATGATTTCAGAACAGCTAAGAGGCGTTGTTAGGCACGACGCGAACCTGAGTGAAGTGTAAAATAAATTAATAAATGGCGGCATGCGATTAATGCGAAAAAAAATTAACGCGTTATGCTCGGCCCTTAATCGCATCGCGATGAACGTGTTAATGCTGACAGCCCTACTTTTAAGCAGCACACATTCAAGTTGAGTTCAGCTGACACTAAAGTGCTGCTTAAACCTTAATGAAACAATAATAATAATAATCCAATAATATAATATGCATAATGAGTACTTTTACCACTTGAGTGCATTTTGCTGTTGACACGTCTTGAAAATTCTGTAGCTGTATGAGTCATACTATGAATGCAGAAAGTGTGCCTGTAAATTAACACATTGTGTTATGTGCTAATTGTGCTACTAAAGTAAAGGATCTGAATACTTCTTTCACCAATGATCCTAGTGCTCGAAAAGGGAACATTTTAGCTCAAAATATCTTATGCAACATCTGTCAGTATTCATGGAGTTTTCCCTTCATTATATAAAAAAGTCCATGTTGCTGCTATTCCAACCACAAGGAGGAAGTGATCACATTGTGAAAGAAACACACACACACACACACACACACATACATTTTGGTACCCACATTGTGACTGTGCTACCAGATTGTGGACCCCATAATGTAATTAAGACACACACACACACACACACACACACACACACACACACACACACACATTCACTCATTCACACGCAGAGGTATGTGGGAGTGTTCACAAGTTAGAAGCTGCAGTCAGACACAGTCATATTCACGGTGTGTTCAGGGACAGTTTCATTCAGCTCTGCTCTCTGCTCCGCCATGAAGCTGTATGTGATCGTTCCACTATGTGCTCTGTTCACCCTCACCCAACAGGTAAGAAAACACTAAGCCTGTAACAATTATCTCATGAGTGTCTAATTTTCAGTCTTTTTACATAATCGCGGTTTCTTTGTACAGATAGAATGTTTAAAAAATTAAAAATAAAAATGTTTTATGACAATAAAGACGAGTTGTTTACTTCATAGGCTGTGTACATGGGTTATTACATTATCTGGGTCACATGACATGATTTAACCAAAATATCCTGGGATTCACTCAAAACTTCAATTTGTTTAAAAAAAATAATAAATAAATAAATATTTTTAAATCTGACTAAAAGAGACAATTATATTGCAATTATTTCTGAGACAATTAATTGTACAGCTACATTTGTTACAGCTCTAGAAAATACTAGGAAAATATTGATTACTATGTCTTTTTATATTTGATTACAGATAATCGCACACTGCCCATTTCTAACTATTTTGGCCAACAGAGCATCAAATAGTGATGCCAGGGGTCCCGAGCAAGTCTAAATATGACACTAAAGGAGACTTTTAGCGTCAACAACAAATGCCACCTGATAAAGCATCGCTTTTTGATGCGATGGGAGAGAGAATGTGTTGGTAAATCAGCCACTCACGAACCTTGCCGTTGTCGCCAACTGTCCAGTTGGTATTAAAACGTCTATTAAAACATCTTCTTGTACTTTTCTTTGAATCCTCTCTCCTCATCTTGATTGCTTGTTTCAGTCGGCCTCTTCACCCAGTAATGTGCTGGTACATGTTTCAAGCTCAATTCAACAGTGGCAAAAATATTACATTTAATTTAATATTCTTGATTTCAGGCACCTTCACCACGCGATAAGTGTGCATGTGAGTTGACTAATTCAGAGAAGGCATTCCCTCATGACAAACTCGGCTCAGTGGAGACCAATGCATTAAAATGCAACAGTAACATCACCCCACAGAAGGTAAGTAGCTGTGTTATCCTCTGAACCAGACTGGGAAGAATGTAACCACCCTTAGCAGCTGTAAAAGTGTAATATGTAATAATAACAGTGGTGGAATCAGTACATTTATTCCAGTACTGTACTTAAGTACAAATTTGCGGTACTTGTTCTTTTCATGCCACTTTCTACTTCTACTCTGCTACATTTCATGTACTTTTTACTCCACTACATTCATCTGACAGCTTTAGTTACTAGTTACTTTACAAATTAAGATTTTTGCACACAAAACATGTAGTTTATAAAACACAAGTTTTTTATTATAAATTAAACTTAACCAACAATCATTTGCGATTCCAGGATTTTTTAAGAGGGGTGGCACAGTGCCCCCCCGTGACTGACCAATAATCAGTCAGGGGGGCCCAGTGGATTTCATCAGAATACAGCATAGAAAATATGCTTAGAAATATAGGAAATATTGGATAGTATAGAACAACACAATGTTGTTTTGCTAAATAAAAACATCACATTCATTATTAATTTAACTTATTTTAGTTTTCAACAAATTGTATATCCAAACACAATACACATTGTATGCCCTTAATGCAAACATTTGGATAGTCATCAAACATTAATAGGTCATGTGACAAGGGCTGGGAATTTTTTTTTTCACAGAACCGTATAAAAATAATGTGCAATACACTAATAACTAATATTACACAATAAACTTGGCTCAAACTTCAACAAAGAGACCCTTGTTGTAAACAGTTTTCAGATAACAGGAAACAGAATCGAAATAGAGTGCAATACACAATTACACAAAATATGTTTCTACTTCTAAACTGGCCTAAAATTTTTAACAAAGTACACAGTTGCCATACAATGTGTGTTTAAAGTATACATCCATTTATCAAACGGAAAGGCAGCGACTGGCAGAACAGGCAGCAAAGTGACAGACTCTGATCTGGAAATCACAATTAGTCAGATTGACAGCAGTCTAGCCCAATGGATTGAGGGGGTGCCACCCCCAGGACCCCCCTCTAGACCCGCCCCTGCCAACAATATCCAGGCCTACGAGTACAGCTGTAATGATTAGACCATTAAACACTGATTGACAGAACTGTTGTTGTTGTTGTTGTTGATTGTTTCCAGTTTCTAAAACGTGAGGAATTTTCTTTAATTTTAATACTTAAAATACATGTCCTGATGATACTTACATGCTTTTACTAAAGTAACATTTTCAATACATTACTTTGACTTCTAACAGAGTAATATTACAGTGTGGTTTTATTACTTTTACTGAAGTAAAGGATCTGAATACTTATGTTTACACCCTAGTGATGCTGTTTAAAGGGTTGAAGGAAAAGCCAACTAAATGTGCAGTATTACTGAATTGTACTTTTTCCGTATTTAAACAAAATGACATGTAATCAATTATTTCTAAAAGGCTTTTTATTCGATTCATGTACTGTGTAGGGGGAATTCATTTTCCTCCCAGTTTACTGTTTAAATTTCAATGTGTGAATGAAACAGACTCATTTTGAGACAGCATTTAGGATCTGAATACTTCTTCCACCACTGAATAATAATAATGCTGCACTCCTGCTGCTGGAGTCCTGAGTAAGCACAGTGTTGATCTGCTCTGTGTGCAGACTCTGGAGCTGGAGAGTCTGCTGCTGGGTTTGGAGCGGCGTCTGCCCCAGCTGCAGGACGATGTGTCCATGCTGGAGAGGGAAGATGACGAAGACCTCTACGCAGTCGTCAGCCTGCAGGTGATAGAGAACGAACTGAGGGAGATCAAGCTGTTCATGGACAGGCTCAACAGCACCACCCTGGGACACCAGCACCTAACTGCTGACACTAGTAAACAGGTAGAGTCACACAGAGGGCCCCGTTGTTCAAGAAAGCAGTGTCTGTCTGCTCAATATGCAGATTAATTTTGTTATCTATAGCAGGGGTCTTTAACATTGTTTAGGCCATGACCCTAACCTGAAGGAGAGACTAGCAGAGACCCCTTACTACATATATTGTATTGAATTGCATATTAAAACTTTTATGGTGCCCTACAATACTAAGCTACTATTTACATATTCATATATCATCATGTTTTGATGTCAAGCATACATGTGGAAGTCCCAGTGAATCCTTTAGCTTAACTGTATTGGTGGATGTCTACCATAGTGGCTACCTTACCTATAGGCCAGTTAGCCTATCATCAATGTTGTTGAGGTCATTGCTGTTATTTTATGAATAGGCAGATTTATCTTTTCCAATAATATGTTGGATTCATGTAAGTGTTGTCTAAAAAAATGCACATCACTTGTCAGTTAGTCAGTCTGACATTTATTACATGGATTTTCTGCATTTTCTGCTTTCAGAAAAAAGATATGATGTAGCGTCAGCTTTTCGATTTTTTCACCCACCCCTATTCTTTATCAATGTATAAGTCAGTCCACTGTCTCTGATGACAGCTGCATTCAAGGGCATTCATGTTTGTAAAAAAGAAAATAATAATCCAAACAAATATTGTGATGTCTGTTCTGCTGCTCAGTTGGAGGAACTGAAAGCAGAGATGCAGGAGCTGGAGACGTACGACACCATGCAGGTCGTGAAGACCCAGCAAGCCAACAAGCATCTGAAGAAAGAACTGGACCAGTGCATCAGTGGACTTCACGCCACCAACCAACCCACTCAGCCTCCACAAGGTACTGTATGTGCAGCCCCAGTCTCATGGCAGTTCGTGAAATGGTGATGTTATTTAATCTATTGATTCGTGTACAGGGACACGTTTTTCTGTGTTTTATCGTGTTGGTGAGCACAAATTTTAAACGAATGTATTTGAATGGGAAGCATATTATGTGATAACAGCACGATTATGGTAGCGATTAGTATTGAAAAGCCAAAAATAACACAGGACTTTCACCCCAGAGACCAGGGATCGCGTCCCGCGTGTGTTAGTTCCTTTCCGCGTTCGTCTTCTCCTAACCACAACCTTTCCCCGTCTTTCTTTTCCTAACCACACCGTTGTTGTCGGCATTATTGTTGCCGCCGTGCGGCGTTTAATTTCCCTGTTGTTGCGTCGCCCAGAGACCGCGGCTCCTCTCTTTTTAGTAAACTCTGGGTACACAAACAATGTTCTCAATGCTTGTGTTCATGTGTAGAGACCCTGGCGATACTTCGAGCAAAGTCTCATGTTGTGTCGAGCCTTCTTAGTGTTTTAAAAATAGCTATTTTGAGGCTAGCATAAAAGTGCCCCTAGCACTCCCATTCAAAAGACCATTTGACCCAAAAACGAAAATACGGTAAATCTTAAAAGTGGCGATTCCATCCTAAATATGCTTTTAAACGAAAGTTTGACTCGGGTACATTCACAAAAAGACCCTAGGTTGCATTTTGGCGAGTTACGCTTTAACCTCCAGCAAAATTACACCCAATATCAAAGGGCCATTCTGGTTTTCTGTCTACTGTGTCTGCACTTCAATTGAGGTCGATAAGTAGAAGTCATTGCATCAGCTGTAATTATTTTGTACAATTTCTTTCCTTCTCATTTATTTAATATTTTCCCCTTAGGGAACTGCCCCCATGGTGAATTTCAGAACATAACGGGGCCAAGGGTGTACACAGCAGGAGAGTACCCTGGCTCCTACACATATGGAGCCTGGGGTCAGGATCCCAAACCAGAGGCGGGGAAGGAGAGCTGGTATTGGCTGGTAATGTTGACCTCCAGCAACAAATTCTCCAACTATGTCCGTCTCTACTCCAGCCTGAGCTCTCTTATTGTTGGGGTGAGCGCACCAGGTAACGAACCATTGTCTTTTTCTTTACTATTTTAATAATAAGGACTTTCAATAAGAAAACGAAACGTTTCAGCTTTAGCGCCAAACTATTTCTTTACACTTTGCTCTAGAAAAAATGTGGGCGTCACTATATAGAAAGCTGAGTTTGTTCTGAACATTTTGATGTGAAACACATGGGGATCAGTTATATGCAAATACCTTAAAAAGGTAAATGTAAGAAGATATGTGAACATGCCCTTAGACCTCAGAGGGTTAAAGCCCTACTGGTAATTACTGTGATTATGTTAAAATGGAAGGGTTGATGGGGGGCTGATTTTCTATTTGTTTGATTAATGTGCACAAAGCTCTGGGGAAATGAACACTCCGCAATGAGCAATGAGATGTTTTAATGAATGCAACTAATTGGCCCTGGATTGTTTACAGGTAAAAAGAAGACTGTCTGGTGTCTCCAGTCTGTCTGTATATATACTCAGTGCCTAAATTGGATAAGAAAAAGGTCCAGTCACATGTGTCTTATATGTCTCGCATGTGTGATATACAGTATTTATATTTTGTAAGGATGAACCCGAATAGTTGACTATCTGACGACTTGCTCTAAGGAGCCTGATTCGACTGCCCTTCCTCACAGTCGAATCATCGTAGTGTCTGAAAATATGGTTATGAAACAAATTTTAATTCCATGTGAGCTATATGGGGTGCTGAATGGTTGATTTTACATAGAATTGCTTGGCAAATCATGATATATAGCCTATGTTGGTATAAATATCAGCCTACTAATAATACTGTTAATAACAATCAGAAGGGTAAGGGTACTCATGTGGACAAAAATCAGAAGTGCTGGTATGTACTGGTGATTTCAGGCACTGCATATATGTATAATTGTCCTGTATAATAGGCTATACTTTAACTTTTAAAACGGACTAAACTATTTCCTTAAACAGCTGAACACTGTAATTGTTAGCAAGGAGGAAATAGGAGGTTTGTTGGGGATTATTTTCAGCAGTGAATTAATCCATGTTTGGTGCATTAGTGAGTATTTGGGGCAGCAGGACAGTGTGTGTGGGATTGAGTCAAAATAATCTACAGTGTGTGTGTGTGTTCATGGTAATGATGGAACATGTCACTCAGTGCAACAGTGTTGTTTGTTTTCAATACTTAGTGGAATTAATTTACTGTTGATTTGTAGGATTTATTGATAGTAAGAAAACTAAATACTTATCCTTTAAAAGAGTAGGGCACAAATACTTTGTATTGCTTTCTTTAATATTTAACAAATTACAACAACAAACTTACTTATGATTGCATTTACTCCTTCCCCTCCTGCTCATTCTTCTTCTTCTGCCAGGTAATGTCCAGATTAGCCCCTCTAACCCCACAACCAACACCATCCAGGGACCAAATGTTGTGCTGTACGGAGGGGATTTGTACTACAATTGTTACAACCTGGATTCTGTTTGTCGATTCAACCTGACCAGCCAAACTGTTACCACATTACAACTACCCAAAGGCACCAGGTTTGCTGCTTTGTCTTTGAGATCATTATTTGAATGGGTGTTGCAGACGCCAGAATAAATGTCTTGTTTCTAAAAAATAAAATGACGAAAGTCATGAAATATGTCATGTTTGCATGACAATGTTGAATTCTGTAGATTTGTAGGACAACAAAACAAGAATGTAAAAAATAAGAATGTAGGAATTAACCAAGCGGCAACTTCCGGGCCGGAAAAGTGAAGCCATTGCTAAAGTGCCTTAAACCTGCATTCTATCTAATTTCCAGAAGAGAGCGACTTAGTCTGGATCGACGATAGTTGATAGTTCAGTTACCGGATAGTTCCTTCACCTTCTGCTTTCTTTGAGTTCAGTTTCTAAACTCCACTCACACTGAGAGACAGCAACCAGAACTGAGCTAGCAACTAAGGTTACACACTATAAATGGCAAGTTTTGAAGAAAATTTGGATCGTGCTAGCCTACTTTGTTTTTTCGGGGATGAAATGATGAATGATTGTAAAGATTTACAAAGAACATGTTTACGGCATTTACTCTCCAACTGGCACGTTCCCCGATTGGCAGGGACTTGCTATGTACAAAACACACACGGTGATACACTGGTAAGAGAAAATGAGGTTTAACCATGTATCAGCTAATTTAAATAGCTCACATTACTGTATTGTGTCAACAGTTAACTTCACTTAATATTGGATGTGACGTTTTCTTTAGCAGGGTGCAAATGTTCCACCAAAACAAGTTCCTTCCCGAGACTATTTTAACGATCCATCCTCTTTGAGACGCGAGATTAGCGCCGCCCAAGACGATTGTGATTGGTTTTTTCTCCTGTCTAGGTGTGAATGTGTGGAGTGGCCAGACCTATCTCCACACCGCTGTGGAGATAGGTCTGGCAATGCGAGACTAGGGTAAAGATGTTGGCTTGTACAGTATGTCTATAGGAAAATTACACTACTTCTCACTAGATTTATTACCTCAGTGAACATCTTACTAATGGGTTTATGGCCTCAAACACCATCTTTAAGTCTTCTTCAATACATCGTGATGTTCATGTTATAAAGTATGGTCCCATTTATTTTAAAATAGATGATAAAGCAGGGGATGCTTTAGGGGTGTGGCTACACGCCAAACTGTCAATCATGATAGAGGCTTAGCAATGCTAACCCTGGCGCTGAGGACATGAAAATAGACCTGAACTTGTTTTGGTATAAAACTTGCTCTGTGTTTTCACTTCATGAAGGTTAATTGGAACATGTTGGCCTACTATAAAGGTCTTGTTCAACACCAGCACCTTTCCAACCAAAGCTAACTAGCTAGCAGTAGCATTAGCCAACCAGCTTTGTGTACTCCCGCACATGCAGATGAGCGGAGCAAGTGCCCACAGGTCCCCGTTTACCAGCCTGCAAAACATCGCTTGATGACTCGCTTCAGCTGGTTAAAAAAAATCAACAACTTTCCCTCTTTAGCATTAGTGTGGCATGTATATAACCACATTATCATGGATTCCACGCAACTTCCAGGCAAGTCCTGCCCTACGAAGCAACCCGATTGGTTGGGGTTGGGCATTGACCTTGAGTGGTTAAGGTTAGGATAGCCAATTGGTCAGGGGATAGGACCTGGAACAAAACGGGTTCTGTTACCTTGCGAAAGCATGGACGCCTGGCCAATAGTAGCATGTGAATGCTATTGAAGGGTGGGTCTTAGCCATGTCATCCTCCCAGCTATCTTGTCCAAATATGATCACTACTGGCTCCAAATACCAAGGTGGCAACAGCCAAAATGCAAACTCCTAGCTTCAAAACGGCAGTCCACAAACCAATGGGTGACATCCTTGATGCTAGGTCCACTATTATAACATTCTATGGAATCTACCTCTGTAAAAAAATTATATACTTGTAAAATTAAGAATGTACAATTTAACATACTTGTAAAATTATGAAGTTAAAGCATAGAGTCCAAGAAAAGATACTGATACATTGTTTTCCAAATGAAACATCAGTTCTGTCTCCTGTTTTTTTCAGGTTTAACTCAAAGGGTAACTTCTGCCACCTTGATGAATGCTACCCGTTCACTGACCTGGACCTGGCGACAGATGAGTCAGGCGTCTGGGTGATCTATACCACCACCCAGGACTTTGGCAACCTGGTGCTGTCCAAGGTGGAAGAGGGTGAACCGCTGAGGCTCGGCCGAACTTGGCACACCTCGGTCTACAAGCAGGGGGTGACCAACACCTTCATGGCCTGCGGCGTGCTCTATGCCACACGGTACCTCAACAAGGAACTGGAGGAGATCTTCTATTCGTTTGACACCACGACAGGAGAGCAGAGGTTCAACATTGGCATCTTCATCAAAAAGATGTCTCCCAACATTTATGCCCTCAACTACAGCCCTGTGGACCAGATGCTCCATGCCTACTGTGACTCCTACATGGTCTCCTATAAGGTTTTGTTTAACCGAAATGGATATGCTGACGTTTTCTATTAAAGCCTGTATCTAAATAATGGCTGCAGTAATAGTGACCAGCACAAATAAATAAAGGTGACTTCTTAGTAAAGGCCAGCAAAAAGTTGTATTGAGGGGGTGTGGAATTACTACTACTATACGCCTACTGTACATGGTACATGGTCTATTTACATGGTAAATTCTGCACAATGTTAATTTGCATTGCAAAACCTAGTTCTCTCTGCAGGTGATTTATGTATATCTTAGAGTGTGAATGCTGTAGTAATATAGTTTATTAGTACTTCTGTCTCATTTGTGTATCATTTAATCAGTCTTAAACACAGTACTGTCCAACTTCTATCTGTGGACATTAGGGATGAGCGAGTACAGCATTATCTGTATCTGTATCTGTATCTGTTAACCATATGAATTATCTGTATCTGTATCTGTACTCGGACTGGGCGGGGCCTAACCCGGAAGTGGGCGGGATTTAACCCAGAAGTGGGTCGGGTTGTCTTGAAATGGGTGGGGCTTTAACCGGTATGTTATTTTAAGCATGCAATTGATATGGGTTGATCAGAAATTGTTATATTTATTGCTGATTAGAAAACTATTTACATGTCAGCATCAGCATTGAGCTTCAGATCAATGGTTTTGATCACGATAACAAACTATAAACAGAACAAGTTTTACAACAATGAATACAACACATGAGGTTGCAATTATGAAGTAAAATGTAATGAACAAGAGTTTTCATACTCAACATAACTTTCTTTTTTTAACTTTTAATTTTTTTATGATCAGTGTGATTTTTTATTTTTTTTTTTGGTTCTTTTTTATTTTTTTTATTTCCACACCCGGTGTGTGTGTGTGTGTGTGTGTGTGTGTGTGTGTGTGTGTGTGTGTGTGTGTGTGTGTGTGTGAGTGTGTGTGTGAGTGTGTGTGAGTGAGTAAGAGAGAGACAGAGAGAGAGAGAGAGAGAGAAAGAGAGAGAGATCTGTTTAGAGCCAGCTGACGGTTTAAAAAAGAAAAAAAATCTCCGACAGGTAGAGACGCAACGCGAGTCGCATTCTACCAAGCACCACGTCTGAACAAACCCCACGTTTACCAGAACTCTACTGGTTAATAAGGAAGTACTACAAACCGAAGTAAAAAACAAACCTGAAGCTGAAAAAACCCTCAACGTTAACGGAAAAGACCCGCGAACCTGAGTGACTGAGGGAGAGACAGAGAGAGAGAGACAGAGTTCTGTGTGAGTGAGCAGAGCGGGACACAGCAACACAATAAATCTGTATGTGTGTAGGGGAGGGGCGCTGTGACGACTAGCCTATCACAGAACGCAGACACAGTCAACTACCCAATGAGGATTTTTATTCAATCCGAGCACAGATATTGACTCGTATTACTCGTATAATACTCGTACTTGGCAAAAGTGCTTTATCCGTATCGGATACTCGTTTCAGCCGAGTATCCGGCTCAACTCTAGTGGACATGTTGTTTTGCAGTTTGTATGCACAAAATACAGCCTAATGTGTTTTTATTAACTGGTATTGCTAACATTGGCTAACCTGGATAGATACATTCCCACAGTGAAAATACAACTTGTTTTAATGGAACGCGTTATTGTGCCTAAACATAACCAAACTGTGACCGTTTCACAACTTTAACGTGTTTCAAAACCTGACCATTACGTTTAAATATGAGAATGGAAGACACTCATGTGTATCGTCATATGGTTTGAAGGACATGTTGTCAATTTGATTTTGTCACAGCAGAGGTGAGAGATGTGCAAACAGAAGTGAGAGCTGCTCCCCATTTATTGAAAACAAACTGAAAATGATCAGACACCTGATTCCACAAATGTCTGACATAAAGTCTTTATTTCTTACTTGTTACTTGATCAGTACATGGACAGAGACAGCTTACGTTTTATATTTATTTGTATATAATATATTGAAACTTTACATTACACATCTGGATGACAGCAAAGTAGGTAAGAGTCTTTCTACTGTTGTTAATAGAAACAAGCTCATATAGGGAAGACTCCCACAACACGAAACAACCAAATGGAAAAAAAGAACTTATTGCTCAATACAAATAATTCATAAGTATAAGGAAGAAGAAAAGTAGTAGTACACAAGAACCAATATCATCATACCAAGATGAGGTTACATCCTATCGTTGCCTATAAAAAAAAGAGAAACTCCAAGGGAAGAGGAACAGAAATATGTTGAAATTTTCTTCACAATACAGTAGTGTCAGAGTCTTTGTTTCAGGTTACCTGCTCTATAAATAAAAAGTATCTACAAGTGCAAGGAGGACCAAGGTCTATACTAACTGATCGAGTGCCAGCTTACAGGAGCTGTCGATTTCACAAATCACTACTGAACTTCACTATTTATAGACCTTGAGGGAGCAGGAAGGAACTGGGTTTTCATGTACAGGGTTACATGTTAAAGATGTGGGGCGGGGATAGAAGTGCAAACCATATGCGAGGGGGTTATGAGAGGCGTAAATTGACAATACTGTACATCACTTCAAAAAAGGACAAAATACATTCAGGAGCCCCCCTGGGCAGTTTGGGTAGAAGTCGTGTAGGAGGAAACCAAAGTGTAGGTGGCAGAAAATAGCTTAGTGAAGAGAGAAAACACTAAAAGATGATCTTATACTCCGCTACATGCAAACTTCTGTGTTCATGAAATCCAACCATAAGGTTCACAGAGGAGTTACTGATGTGTTTGCCAGGCTGTCTATTATCTTCTAATAATCTCTCCTCTTGATTTTGTTTCAAACTATTACATTTATTGGATATTTCCAGCTTCAAACATTCATTCATTCAGTCATTCACTATTTTACAGGTCAGAATCTCTCTCTACTGTTTTGGTAATAATCCCTTATCTTCTTCTTTGCTTGAAAAAAAAATCCATCTGCTGATCTCTAGGGCCCCCTGGTGCTCAAAAACACAACTAACACTACCAAAATTTTGAAAAGTGACTTCAGCTGATAGCCCTTTAGGTTGCGACTGGGTTTGCCTGTGAGAGCCGGGGCACCTTGTGATTTTTTTTATGGGGATGGGAGTATATTTTTTTTATGGTGACTGGGGGTTGCCCTACATTCCAAACTTGGCGCCCAAATGGCTCCAAAAAAGCCCCGGCCCTTACAGGCCACCTCAGGAAAGCGCACACCTCAGCGATTGGAAGCTACGGCCCCTTCTGACTGGGGACCAAAGGGTTTTTTGTGACAGTGGAAACAGAAGAAGTTGCTTATGGTACACAAATACTGTACATTACTAAGCCAAAAACCAGGGGACCCCATCTCTGATTACTACTGACAAGGTGTTCCAGTTTTACAGCAGACAACAGCACACAGCTTCACTAGTCTAAAACTATACTTATATATGTGTACTCTACTGGTGAGATTATGGTTACACATCACATCAAAACACACACTGACCACACAGCCAACACATTCTCACTCCCAACTTGTCAAATACTATCGCTTAGTCAGGACCCCTTGGTATCACTTTTTACCACTTTGTCATTTTTCAATGCGCTTTGTCATGACCCCTTGATGTCCTTGATGGGGGGGGGGGGGGGGGGAGTGGATAGCTTTGGTATATCCACAGATAGAGGCTGGGCGCTGTAAGGGAAGGCTGCTGCGAGTTCTTTGGTGGTGACCCGCAAAGAGAGCTTGTCGGGTCATCCTGGTCCTGCCTCGGTTGTCCTGGTCTAGTTTGTTTTGGGTCAGAGTGTGATTGTCATGATGGAGAGCCGAATATGGCCAGAACCGCATCCATGCACTAGAGTTACATACTGATGATGGTGGTCGCATCCATGGCTCTATATAACTAGCCACATGTAAGGTGCTAATGAAGAACACCCTAATACTAGATACTACTCAGATACTAGAATGCCCTAAAATGACGTTCACGTTCACATGCATATACGTGTTAATAAATACTTACTCTAGCCTATATTCATGTAGTAGTGGATTGGCTACAAAATCTGAGATGGCAAACAGCTTAAAGCTGCACTCAGCAGCATTGCAGTAATGTGGCTCCAAATGGCAGTAATAAGGGAAGATTTGAACTTCAGTAATCAATAATGTGATGTCTCCTGTTCACCAGCCTGGCTGTCTCTGTGATGCTCTATACAGAATCAAACCTAATGGAATAAAGCTGTCTGTGGATAAGTGCCTCTTAGGAGACAGTTTAATTCTTCTTCTTTTCTCCATGGCAGAGAAGTGATATAACAAACACAAGAATATGAATATGAATATGATGATATCACAGATTACATGCTATTTACACATATTGTAAAATAAACTCTTCATCTCATGGTGCCTTTTTCATTATCTTTTCTGTAAGTTGCTCATCATTAAGATTATTCAAACACAAATCTGGTTGTACTTTGGCCATATCACATACACATTATCATGGGAAAAGCAATAAAAATGGATGGAGGTGCACATTTGTGCCAGCTAAGGTCCCTGGTGGTGTAGTGGCTAGGTCTCAGTTCGCTAATGACTTGCGGCCTGAAACGCATGTATGCAGATTATATCACTTTTTTTGCATTCAAAGTGTAGTTTACAAGTTTGACATAAAATCTTACCAAGTGCAGCTTTAAATCAGCGTAGTGTACTATAGCTAGCTATGCTCTTAGACTAAAAAAAAGCTACCAAATCCTCTCTAAGCACTACAGGTGCACTCGGCTACGATGGGCTGTGCTCTGTTGTCTTTCAAATTCTGGACACACCCTCTGACCCTCACCAGTCACACAGAGAAGAAACCATCTCTTCGAAAACAACAGTTAGAGAGATACTCACATTTTGTCCATACAACAACAAAATAATAAACTGCTTGCAAAAATACTGATGCATAACACTTTTTCATTAAGGTACCACCTAAAGGTTGTGTTTTCCTTGCCCACACTTTCATCTTCTCTGACCGATTTCCAAATTAAATTATTAACAGCAGCTCATATCATATATGGCTGTCTTGACAGCTGACAGACAGCGTTACGTCCTTTTCTGTGGAGTCGTGGGTGGTGGGGGTGCAGGCAAAGAAAAAGGAGACAGCAAACACAAGAATAACACTGCAAGAACAAAAACAGTTGCCTAAATCGTTTAAGTGCTGGGCGACGGGGGTCTTAGTAGCAACACATATGTTATTTTACAGTGGAGGAGGGAAAAGATGGCAGACAAAGGGATCCAGATGAAATAGATGAAGCAAAGAGAGAGCTGTCTCCACCTTGTTCATGAACTTTCCTTCCTGTTGCCGTCTCGTTCTACAATCTACCATGTCTGACTACGGAGAGTTAAGGTGTGTCTCAAATCGGATACTCCCATGAGTACACTATGTATTTACTTGTGTAGTGCGTACATTTTGACAGGGTAGTGTTGTCTCAAATCGTGCATGGCTGTTATGCACTGATCGAAAATGCCTCTACCTTTTCTTTTTAATGGTAAATTGCAGCCGGGCAGAGCATTACCGCCACCTATTGTCAGCTGCCAAAATATATTGCGGCTTGCTTCATCACTATCTGAATATAGAATAGTGGTACTTACTGAATAAACAAGTGTATGAAGTACATTTGTAAAGTTTGGTGTTCGCATGTTTCAATCGTGACCGCTGCATTTTCCTCGCCCGCCATTTTCACAAGTTTGAAAGAAATATTGGTGGGAGGCTGTAGCTTGGTGTGGGCGATTTGAGACACAGCAGTAGTCACACCTTCTATCCTTCACATTTTCCTCATACCCCTCCCCCGTCATTTCTTGGCCATCATCCGTCTTGCTCTTTCCCTCTCCATCCCTCCACCCCCTCCCTCTTTCTAGGTCTGGCCGACTCCTCAGCAGGACACCTCCATGGTGTGGGTGACCGGGCCGACTCCCTCGGTGCTGTCGGAATGGGTGCAGGCCCGAGAGCGGGACCCATCGATGGAGCTGGCGCTGGTCAGGGAGGCCGTCCTGGAACGAGCCAGGCGGGTCATACTGGCGGAGGGCACTGGGACGGGGAGGGGTGGAAACAAATCAGAATTCAGCATTACATTTTGTAAAAAAAATGTGTGATCATTTGATATTGTGGAGATGTTGGGAGTACATGCTAATGTGGACAACTGAAGAATATCCTTTTGCGCGTGAGAACAGGCAGCTGGCTGGCTCACACAGTAGCCCTGAATGGTTAGGGTTGTTCATTAAAGAGCCCCTATTATACTTCTTTTCAGCGTCTTATTTGTACGGTAAGGTTTACATGCTTTGATGCAGGGCTGTAGTACTTGAGAGACGTTTTTCCATTGTCTTGGACTTGTCTTGGACTCTTGGTAGTTGGACTCAGAATGGTCTCGGACTCGGCCATATGACTTACTAAATATTTTTGTTGGTCTGGACCGAGTCCAGCACTTAATGCTTTTTTTTTTCTAAAACATCTTCCTCCTTTAAAACATAATCATTGATGAAGCGTGCTTGTTCAGAAAACAGGTGTTGGTTTAATTCAAAATCCATCTAGAACAGGCATTGACATTGGTCGCCTGGTATTTGCCTGGCTGCGTCATATACCGCAATTATCACGCATCAATCATTTTCAGAATTCTATTTTTCGGTCATGACCGTCTCTGATTTGGACTCTGTCTTGACTCGGTCTCGACTACTCCTGGGCTTGGACTCGACAAATTTGAACTTGACTACAGCCCTGCTTTCATGTTCAAAAAACATTGTTTCTCATACTGCCCATTGGTGCAGCTCCTCTGCCTGTCTGAGCTCTTGGCCCATCTTCCTGAAAAGTCCAGTCTGTTTTGGTTGGTCAGCTTGCCCACTCTGTTGTGATTGGTAAACCCAATTCAAACAAGCCACTGGGCGGCCTGTGCTTGTTCAGGCAGCACCACTGGGCAGCACATATGAAAAACTGGGCAGGCTTCCTCAATCAGTGACATCACTTATTGAGGTATTTCAAACAGGAATGTGGGCGATGCGTTTTTAGAGGTTGAGATAAAGTGCTGTCTGTCGTAGAGAAAGCTCCATTTGGAGTGAAATGTTTTATTTTTTTACTTTATAAATCTATTACATATACAAAAAACTATATAACACGCTAAAAGACGAGAAAAATTCAAAAAAACATAACAGGGGCTCTTTAAAGCTGTCAGTGTGTCTACACACAGACACATTGTCGGCATCGTGCACTTTGTGTTATATGAAGCTTATTGTTATGGAATTGTATTAAATTAGCCTAGTTATTAATTAATAATCAATTAATTAATAGCAAGTGAATTGAGATTGTTTTGTCAACTGCTGTTCCAAGGTTAGGAATTACACGTCTTGCTCTATGTATCAAACCTGTTTCTGAATATGTTAAGCTTGAGGTTTAACAAAAGTATAATAATTCCGTAAGAAATCTGTAGGATTCATGCAATAAAACAATACATTATTGATGTAATTGTCAAATACTTATTTTAGTCGGTAAGTTTAAAGCAGTAATGAATAAAAAAATAAAGGTCTACAGTTGAAATGGTTACCATGCCTCAAGCTGCATTAACTACCTCCGCAAAGAAGGTAATGTTTTCCGTTCCGTTTGTCCGTTTATCCGTTTCTTTGTTTGTTTGTCTGTCTGTCAGTTAGCAGGATTACGGAAAAATGACTAGCTCAATCATCATGAAACTTGGTGGAACGGTGTGGCATGGGCCAAGAAAGAACCCAATAGGAGCGGATACACATTATTTTTGACATTCTTTAATATTGCGAGATAGGATGTTTGTGCTGCATTCATATGGTGTCGGAATAATCGGGAAAATGAGTTCCCGACTGGGAAAATTCACAAAACACTGCATAAACAATGTGAGTTAGGGTATGCCTTGGTGGAGGACTGTGCACTCCGAGTACCGTTTTAGTTGATGTAGCATTTATTTGGAGTCATATTTCTGGCCACCTGACACATTTTCACTTTCCCTTTAGATCTGTTTTGGTCTCTACCAACTCAGGCTCTGAAGCTGCTGAATGCGCAACTATGTTATCCAGCTAGTTACAAATGTTGCTTTACTTGTTATTTGGCACTTTTCGGGTAGTGTATGGGGGTTAACCAGAGTGTTTTCTGATCCTGTAAGCTTGATGAAAGTGGACTTTGTGGGCCAGAAAACCACAACAAAGAGCTACAAGAGGCTAAAAATAAGTTGCAGGGAACTGCAGGGCTGATAATTCTTCATAATAAATGACTCCTTTCACATGTCACACAGTAATTTGATCCATGTTAATATTGATTAGCGCAGCTTTAAAGAGCTGATAACCTGGAATTAATTTGATTCGTTTGTTTTAGTGTATCCACCCTGACTATAGAACAACTCAAGAAAACGTTGAATACCTCGAATGGTTTGAGCATGAACAATTTAAAACACTGGCTCCATCTTTAAGAGACCTGTATCAGTCCAAGGGATGCTGGGTGAGTCTTGCTTGGTTCTCGAAAAAATGTCAAGCTCTTCTTTCATTGAGGCTGCAGAGGCATAACCCTGAGGTCAATTGTTTTTGAACGTGTTCAGTCAGCAGTTTGTGGTTTTAATTAGCTTAAGTTCTCATTTGATGACAGAAACTAGATTTACTGTTCTGTTGGCCATTATCTTTTAAATGCTAAACTTTTACTTGTCTAAGGTTGGTCGTCATTTAAAGACATTGTTTGTTGCAAACTTAGTCCAAAAGGCTGTGCTCGAAGCTAGCTGAAGGCCATGCAAAGAGTAGTATTGGAGATGCAATGACAAAGGAATGTGGAGAGAGGAAGTAAGGGCAGTATATTTTTCCATTGGAGGAAAATATATTTGTAATAAAACAATGATGAGGGTTTAATGTCCTTGGGATAAAAAAAAAAAAAAAACACACTAGAAATGACAGCAAATGTAATTCTTTTTTTATAACAGCCCAAAATAATGTATTCATAACCAAATGAAATAAAAAAAAATTTCACAATGCCAATGTCATCGCACAGGGCAGCAATAAGAGGTCAGAGGATGAAGGGGGAGGAGGAAGTACCTGGCCCTCCACTCAACCTCCGATCCTTCACATAAGCGACTGAGAGAACGGGGCGGGGGGGAGACAGAGGGCAAGATTAACACAGCTCATGTCCCTCTGCATGAAACACATGACATCACAGCACACACACATCACTACGATAACACAGCTGCTGAAATAGTTATTATAAATGACTGCAAGGGCAAAGACACAAACATAATCACACTCTCACGGTACGTGTCCACAGTCAACGCATTTTCATGAACGGGTTCGTATGATATCGTACAAAAATGTATGCACACCAAAACTTATGATATCTTATACGAAACTAGGAGACTGCTGGCTGGTCATGTGAGGCCGCTGGTCACGTGACGCCGGCTGGCTACGAGCTCCATGACGGCGAGCGGCAGTTGCTAGCTGTTTAAGCCGCAACAGAGCTTCGTGACGCCAGCTACAGACCTCTGTCACAGCTTGCTCGCATCAGCTGCAGTCAGTAGATGTGTTTAGCCGCTACAGAGCTCTGCTACAGTGCTCTGCATTGTGCTCCGTTGTATCAGCGGTAGTTGATGGTTCATTTACCCTTGAATAGTTGATTTTGAGCTGGGTACAGAGCTCCATTTTGGCGGACATTACGGTAAAGTTTAGGCACCCAAACCACTAGTTAAGTTTAGGAAAAAGATTGCGGTTTGGATTAAAATACTCCCAAGGAACGCAAATTTACCCCAGGAAGCTCCCTGCCATGAAAGTCCTGTGTTTTAAAATCCATCCACCCCGAGCCCCTCTCTACACTGCCAGCCGCATTCTCATACAGTAGCAGTCAATGTGGTGCACAAAAGTGTTGAATAATTACGAATCATAATGCTGAACTTTTCGTAGCTGTTTGAACGTATGGTTCATGAGAACAGGCTACCACAGTGGCATTTTCTGATGGCAGGGATCGCCCAGCTTCCCAGCACTGGACGCAGTTTCTCTTTATTGACCACTGACAAGCCTATAAAACAGGCTACACCCTCCTACAACCACGATGGCTGCACTTGATTGGACGGGCGCTTCACTCGTGGGCTCTCTGCTCCCAGATTTGAAAACAGACCAACATGGCGGCTCGTTTGGAAACTTAAGCATATTTTACAAAAATAGTTCTGCCACTGGGTTCCTGAAAACATTTAATGTGAGAAGTAAGCTTCACTTTAGATCGACCATGGTCAATTTAAAAGATTGACACCCCTCATTTGCATAAAGTAGCCTGAATCCATACTTTATGCAAATGAGGAGCAGGCAACTCCACTTAATTCGCTACGACGCTACCAGAATGCATTGGACATGGACAATAAAATGGGAAACAATGCTTGCCAGTGGACACGTACCATCACTTACTAACTACAGTCTCTTTTTCTGGATACTTACTGTAGCCCATTCCCTGCAGGAAATACTTGAAGGCTTCGGTCAGCTTCCCGGGCTGGAAAACAACACGTCATTTTCATTTCACTGAACTGTTTGGAGCCAACAATGTCATATGTGGATGATGCATTCACGTCTGTCTGCATTTGATTGCACAGCTGCCTGTGGATTATGCAGGTTTGTTTGAGTGTTACCTGTGTTAGCTGGGGAAGTCCACCAGAGTCAGCCATCTACCACGACAAGAGAGAGCAGCAATTAACCAAACTGCTAACAGCTCGCAACCAGACTGTACACCCTCTTACTTTGCCTGCCTCTGTTCTGCTAGCAACGGGTTACTCATGTTTTTTCTTCCTGTCATTGCATCATATCTGGTGTAAATTATATATTGTAGGAGTTAGCTTTAACATAATCGTATTTTAATTTTACAAGTTTCGACAGTGTTGGGGAGTTAGTTAAATGTAACAGCGTTACGTAATTTATTACAAAATAAAGGTAACTGTAACATGTTACAGTTACATTACAGTAACATGTTACTGGGAATTAAATGACATGACATGACATGTACATGACAATGTTCGTGATTACATTGGGGGTTACATCTGAATATTTTATTTAAAAAGCTAGGCTTTATGTTGAATAATATTCATTTTGTTGCTTTGCATGTTTTTCATGTGTGCACAATGTATTCTTTTGCCATTTCCAGCCACAGCTGTTTAGTAAAGTTTGATGCTATAATGATGCTTTTGATTGGTTCTGCTGTTTGAATTTGCAGCGCCGCCTGTCTGACAGTTACAGTGCCTCTCAAGCTGTCTCAGAGTTGACACTATGACTATGGATAAAAATGTGTTCCACTGCTGGAAATACAAAAAAAACAATTCATACATAAAATCTGAGAAGGGTTCAAAAATAACTGTGCAATGCAAAGAATGTTTGCCAGAATGTCAGTGTCCAACCTCAGGAAACACCTGCAGGTATGTAAGTTTAATTAATCTTAATTCATTTTAAAAAGAGTTTGACAGTAATCATTGTTATTGTTGATTACTGCTGTAAGGTTAACACTGCCAGGTTTAAACATTTGGAAATATACGCCAGAAATACCAAGATGTTGTACTTCACCCAGTCAGATTTCGTACTATGCAATCCCAACCCGTTCTCACTCCCAACCTGTCAAATACTGACGCTTGGTCAGTGGCTCGCAGCGTCAGATACAGATACAGATACAGATCACCCTTTAGCGTCTGTATGGGACGCACCGGGCAGAGCAGCAGCTCGACCGTGGCGCTGTAAGATGATGTAGTATTAAGAGCAACGGTGGAGAGTAGCATGAAAGACCGAAATGCCGCGTAAGGAGGTTGGTTGGGGTGGTGGATGGGTCAAACATCACATGACTTTCACCCAGGAGACCGGGGTTCATGTCCCGTTCTTGTCCTGCTTGTCACTGAAACGTACATTTTATAATCCCACCCACCATCTTTTCCTAAACCTAACTGTCCTGTTGTTGTGCCGCATGTCAGTTAAACGTACGTCCTGACCCAGATTGTCAAAAGTGATGGCGAGAGTCGCGAACAAGCGTGTTTAGATATGACGCTAAAGGTCTCCTTTATAACAACGCCAAAGGCACATGCCTAAGCATCCGTATTTTACGCGATGGGAGTGAGAATGTGTTGGCAACCCAGCATGCATTTCTGGCTATTCTGACCCATAATCCTTTGCGCAGCATACAAGCAAGAGGGTCGAAGTTCAAGCCACAATGTTATAAAGGAAGTATGTCCCAACTGTATGCATTCTGCATGCAACGGTACATACTTTGTTAGGGCTGCTGCAGTACGTACTAAAAGTTAAAAAAAAAGTAGGATATTTGGATACAGGAAGCTACTGGCTATCATAGGAAGTCTAGCAGAGTAGAGTATGTACGTAATTGTGCTCACATTGTATGTATATTTTTATGACAGAGTTTTTATTTGATTAGTTTGTATCGTAAAAATACTGTGTGACATATCGAGTTACTTTCAAGAAAGACTAATTAAGCACATAACTATTTATTATGTAGGTTATGTAGGTAAGTTAGGTGAACTATTTCTTTCCCAAAACAATGCAATGAACAACACAATTTACATGTCGATGTAGAATGTTTAAAATGTTCAAAATTGAGCATTTGTTTAGCTTCATATTTTGTGTGAATTAGGACTGTTATTTATTTATTTTGCATAAGTAAGAAGTTGATTTAAATTCAAGTTGTGCTTGCACATCAAAACAGACTTTTTCGTCTAATGATGGAGTAGCTGTAGGTGAGATGAAGACAAACGGCTACCTTCAGGAAGGTGGTGTTGGTTGGGTCCAGTTTGGAATTGCACTCCACCTTAAGGACAAAAACAGCAGGTTGAACTGAATAAGCCAAAAAGCTAAAAGATGATCAGGACTCGAAGAGGAACTGTGGATGTACTGTATTTATAGTGCATATATGGAGACTATATCAGAGTGTGTGTGTGTGTGTGTGTGTGTGTGTGTGTGTGTGTGTGTCTGTCTGTCTGTGTCTGTCTGTCTGTGTGTGTGTGTGTGTGTGTGTGTGTGTGTGTGTGTGTGTGTGTGTGTGTGTGTGTGTGTGCATGTGCATGTGCGAGTGTGTGTGCGTGTATGTGCGTGTGTGTGAGAGTGACCCAGATACTGCAGTGTGCCGCAGCAATGAGTCACCCAGGCAGGCTGAAGCACAACCGCAGCGCGCGCACACACACACACACACACTTACAGTAGACAGATGTGCACAGATACACACTCAACGCATGATCATCACACTTGTGTACACAAAACACAGCCAGTGTCAAACACCCATGAAACTGATTTTTGCTCCGCGCTACGTTTAATCTTTAGTCCTTCACACAGATTGCCAAATTACATATTTTACTGCCCAAACATGTTACTGTAAATATGTAACTATATACAACTCACATATGTATATGTACACAATATCATATGTGAATAATGTAAAAAAACTCAAATAAAAACAATGTAAAAAAAACAACAGCTCTAGTGTTTCGGTACATGTCCATATAGGTTTGAACTAAAGGTACTACACACAAAAGTGTTTGATTGAAACGTGGCTTAAGTGGGAGCAAACCCAGCAGCCTCAACTGGTCATGTCAGCGCATACAAATATTAACATAACCTCCATCTGCCACATCCAACAAAAAAAAACCTGTTCATCTCTCGCTTCCTCACACTGCTTCCCTCCATTCTGTCACTTTTCATCTCTCCATCTTTCTCCGTTTCATAACAACCCTCCCCACCCTCCCTTCATACACCTCCATCCCATCCTCTGACGGACAGAGGAGGGATTTGATTTCAATTTGTACATGTGATACACTAACTGGTGCAGAAGCACACATATCTGGGCCACTTCAAACTAGGAAACCCCAGAGACGGAGCGAGGCCATCTGGCTCCTGGATAACACACACACACACACACACACACACACACACACACACACACACACACACACAAATAGTATCAAAGACATGCATTACACACGGATGGACAGACAGAGGGACCTGGGGGGTGCAACAGGGTTGCAGTGAGAGTGAACCAGGTCTCTGCTGGCGGACCTATTTCTGTTTCACTGAATAAAGACAGACAGTCACTAACTGGAGTACAAGAACAAAACACTTAACATACAGGAACAGAGGGAGGAAGGGAGAGTTTGCTGTTTAGGGCTTTAGATTAGTGGTGTCCCCTACTAAGAATTTTCATAGTCCAATCAGAATTGTCAAGTCTTGCCTATCGTCGAATGATTGTTGAATCATGTGGGTGGGGGTCACTGCCGGTCACGGCTCATGGAAAGTGAAACTTTAATCTGTCTTGGGGCGGTTGGATGTATTTACCCACTTTAAAAAGATTTACAAAAAGCTTCAAAGATATCACACAAAACCGATTTAGAACGTTGCAATGGATGGCTCAATGACCGCCTGCAAGCACGGTATGTGGTCGAGCAGCCTAGAGAGGGACTATAGAGAAGGAGCGTACTTAAAACAAAGCAGTGAATCAGAGAAATAAAACATTTTCGCTTTTTCATCACTAGTAATGCAGCTATAGCAAGCATCTCACTATCACCACGGACGGTTTAGAATAGAGGATCTTTGCGTTATCCACATTGATATTTAGACATAACAAATGATGTATCCAGCCTGAAAGTGGGAAGTTAGGACGGAAGTACAAAGAGTCGTTGTGCTATGAAGATGATACACCATATCATCTCGTCTCATTGCTGTGAACTGGCAGGTTTCAGAGCGATGGTAGACAGGTGCGTTGCAAGAAGCTGCAAGATTCAACTCGTCTCGTCCAGAAACTGTGGTCTGACCTGGACTCTACGGCCCTGCAAAGATTTGACTGTGAGATTGGCAGTCGAATCAGCATATTCGACTATTCGGGGTTACCGAAACTTTAGATAATACTAATATTTCTTGGAAACAAGAAGAAGTTATCTTAGTGCTCAGTGAGAAAGTTAAAGGAGTGAGCTAAAGAAGGAAGACAGCTGGGGAAACACAGGCAACGCAAGTGATGGGAGTAACGGCGTTATAAATAACGGCGTTACTTTTTTTCCAGTAACGAGTAATCTAATTGACTACTCTTCCCATCTTAATAACGCTGTTACCGTTACTGCCAAAAAATGCGGCGTGTTACTATATTTGAAGCTGTTTCTTTCATCAGACCAACTAGATCTCTGAGTCTGAGCCGAGAGGCAGATACTTTTTTTTAATGTTCTTCCTTGGTTAGTGGGCAGTGCACGACGCAAGCACATAAATGCTGACGATTGGCTGAGGTTGTGTAAAATGTCATGTTAAGCCAATCAGAGGTAGAGTTGGTCGGGTGTTCGAAAGCACGCATAGTCAGACACACAAGAACAACACAAGCGTTTCAGTCAATGAGAGAGAGACAGGTATGGCGTTATGAAATCAAGGAGAGGGTTAACTTTTCCTGCTCCAGATTTCCCACCGTGGTCAGAAAGAACAGCGGAGACCTTTTGTTTCTCTCACTATGACTCTAGAGTCGCCGTCACTCTCTCACTTCTCCCTCGCTCTATCACCTACTCCCCCCACACACACACACACACACACACACACATACATGCCGGCTCGACGCACACACCAGCCCACAAGTATAAACATCAGGCCACTTACGTTATTTGCACTACAAAGAGTGTATATATTTCTTATTTATTTTTGGTATAGTGCTTAACAAGCATAATTTAATTTTGCCCAGTTGTGGCCTGTTGAGGTGTTGTGTTATTTGTATTGATCCACTATATAAACATAATATCTACATACATGGCTGTTGATTGGAGGCTAGTCTCACTTTGTCCCACAGCAACATTAAAATAGTTTAGATTTGTGTACATTGTTTCTGTTAATAATGTATTGTATTATTTTTCATTATAATATATATATATATATATATATATATATATATATATATATATATATATATACAGTGCTGCTCATAAGGATTCATACCCATGCTAAAGTTGACTAAAAAAAGGAATCCCTTGGCCTTTGGAATTAAAATAGCCCCACATCATCACATACCCTTCACCATACCTAGAGATTGGCATGGTTTTATCTCAGTTAGCCTAATAGCTAACTGAGATAAGATCCATATCAATGCAAATCAAACCAGCAATTAGGCTAACTGAAATCAAACCATGTTAATCTCTAGGTATGGTGAAGGGTATGTGATGATGTGGGGGTATTTTAATTCCAAAGGCCAAGGGAACTTTATCAGGATGCATAGTATCCTGGATCCATGAAATAACTGGCCTTTAAAAATAATAATCTGCCTGCCTCTATGGGAATTTAACATAGGGGTATGTATAATTATGGCCCCTGTATTTTAAGGAAGAACATTTATTTATTTACAATACATTATTCATTCACAAAAAAAATTGGTGTCCTTAAAAGGTTGGATTTTTCCTCATTTTTTTTAATTAAGGCATTAAGATCAATTTCCAAAAGATGATTTTTTTATTCCTCTTTTTAGTCAACTTTAGCATGGAAATGAATACTTATGAGCAGCACTGTATATATATATATATATATATATATATATATATATATATATATATATATATATAATTTCATTATAATATTCAGATTTATGATAAGTAATGTCAGGGTTTTGGTATTTTGTGGTGTGTATTATTTTTGTAGTCGGTTTCTGTTCTGTATTGTGCTTGTTTCCTGTTTTATTTTGTAGTCTGTCTTGTCTCCCTTGTCTTGTCTAGCTTTCTTCCTGTCTTTGTTTGTTTCCCGCCTTTTTTGATTTGTTCCACCTGTTGTGTCACCTGCCTCTCGTTCCCTCGTTACCTTGTGTATTTAGCCTCTCTGTTTTCCCTTGTCTCTTGTCGGATCATTGTTTGTGTCTGATTTTGTTCCTGTCAGCACGTCGTAGCCTGTTCTGTTGTTTTCTGCCTGCTCCATTTTTGGACCGCCTTTGGTTTGCTCCTGTTTTTGTGTTTAATAAATCCTCGTGCTCATTACTCCTTCGCCTGCTCTCTGCATTTGGGTCCACCATCCTCGCTAACCATGACAAGTAATTGAACATGCACATGTATTTTAAGTTCCATTAAAGAGGGGTGGAGGTGGGGTCACATTTGAGCATTTAAAAATTTACTCGAAAGTAACGCAATAGTTACTTTCTGAAGTAACTTGTTACTTTCATAATTTGTAACTGAATAACTAATTTAGTTACTTTTTAAAAGTAACTTGCCCAACACTGGGCAACGCACGCTGAGACAGAGTTTTTTTAGAGTGTCTGGATAAAGTCGTGCAGAGAGAAAGACGATGGACTCACCACTCCCTCCTCAGCCGGGGCGTTGTCTCCCACAACCAGCATCGCAGGACACCTGCAGAAACATTTAGACTGCTAAGACAAGTGGCTGGAGGAGGCCTCGTGGTTATATGTTGAGTTTTAGGCCGGATTATTTTCAGTATTAGTATGATTCTGCTAATTATTATTTTGATTAAAGCTTTAGTGCGTAATTTTTTTTTTGCGTATAAAAAAAAGTGCGTAACTTTTTATTTTAATGAACGTCCGTTACATTCAAGCCATTGCCAAATGAGTTGCTACAAAGCTAATTAAGACTATCAGCTCCACACAACTCTCTCTGGATTTCTCAGTATGACTATGTTCAGAAGATTGTGGCGTCCGGCGACTTTCCCGCGCAGAAACTCAAGTGAAGATAATGACCTCTTCTGAAGAGTCCATCATGTTTTTTTAATCCTCCGTGTCCTCCTTGGCTACTAGTAACTGTGTGGAGGAGGAGGGGGGTTGGTACGCGATCACGGAAGGCTTGTATCATGTGGACACGCCGAAAGTTTGTTGTCATTATTAAGAATTCCTCGTGGGGAGACAGAAACTACGCACTATAGCTTTAATCAGCTACTTGTGTAGTGTGGTTAGGTTTAGGGTAGTCTGGCATTGCCTGACCTTCCTTCACAGCGCTGTGGAGGAAGGTCTGGCATTCTGGGATGGGAAAAAAGGCTGTTTTGGCATTTCTTTAAACCAATCACAATCGTCTTGAGCAGTGCTAAGTGCCGGACGGAGCAACGGTGCCACTGCTAAATAGCCTCGGCAAGGACCTTGTTTTGGTGGAACATGTGTACGTTCAAAAGTAGTTTTAGTCGTGCAACAGAAAACTCAGATTGGACAGATAGTCTAGCTAGCTGTCTGGATTTACCCTGCAGAGATCTGAGGAGCAGTTAACCATAGTCAAATTAGTCAATAGTCAAATTCCAACACAAAGAAAGCGGAAGGTAACAGACATCCGACCGAAAAGAGTGACCAGAGCAATCCCGGAAGTGGAAAGTCATGCATATAGACTAGGGCCCACAGGGAAAAGGTGGCACCTTAAAATTGCTTGTTTTGACCTACAGTCCAAAACCCCCAAATATTACATTAATTACCGTTAGTGTTTTCATCTTCATAAATGACTTAAACGATCTGGTCAAATACAGATTCTGCGAATGAGTTTATTCATGGAGAGCGTTTATCCAGGTTATACAGTATGTATGGGAACCATTACCCCTTCAGGCTGCATCACCCTGTCGGGGTTCCAATTCGCAATAATGACAGGCTCGCTCTACATTATCCCACTTATTACACGACTTATCACACAACTAAATACGCAGCTAACGTAAGCTCACTGTGTTCCGGACACTTCTGATGCATCACGATGTTGCGGACACTTGTCTTTTTTCCCCCTGATCCGAGGAGCTCCGTATGAGCCTGAATATTGATTTGAAAATGGTCCACCAGAGTCTATGATCAAAACTCAGTCCATGGCAACGGTCTGTTATACTTAGCAACGGCCTGTTATACAGAAATAGCAGACCACAGAATGCCGTGACTGACCAATCAGAATCAAGAATTCAACCAAGCTGTGTAATAAATGTATATATATATATATATATATATATATATATATATGAATTATACTTAACTCGATTAGACCCAAATTAACTGGATAATGTACATGGTTATATTATGAAACTGTGTGTGCAGACTCACTTCAGAGTCTTGGCATTGAGCACCGTCCCACTGCGATTCATTTCCAGGTCCCTCCGGCTGAAAGAAACATCAATTATGTTATGTTAAGAAGTATTCAGATCCTTTACTTAAGTAAAGTTAGCACATAACACAATGTAACAACAACTAATTTACGGGCACACTTTCTGCATTCATAGTTTGACTCATGAAGGTACACAGTTATTAAGACGTGTCAACAGCAAAATGCACTCAAGAGAGAGTAAGTTGTATCTCTCCACCTGTTGTACATGTTCCAGAAAAGCTGCAGGTTGAACTGGTTGACGGTGTTGTTAATCTGTTGCCGGTAGCTCTGCACCAGCTCTGTGTTGTTCATCAGCTCCTCCTGCAGACAAACACACAAACCGGCTCAACATCTGTCTCCAAAACACACGTGTCAAACTCAAGGCCTGCGGGCCGAACCTAGCCCCTGGCAGATTTGGATCTAGCCTGCAAATTAATTTAGGTTCATGATGAATTTTGGCCTGCCTAGTTGTGCGCCAAACCTAAAAAGAAGGGAAACTTTTTGTAGAACGTAATTACGTGACACTCAAAGCAGAATTTGGCAGATTTGCCGACTTTGAGACAAAGAAACTCCCCCAGAAGCAGAGAGTTAACACATCCAGACTGTGAAACAGGTTGTTTTGAGTCGGCTGTGCGGTAGCTGCTTTTGTTTTGCTTGAGTTGCTAAATTATTTCTTGTCTCAGGAACTTTTTGACTCACTTTTGTAGGGCAACAATAATGTCGAAAAACATCTACAAAAATAACAAAAAATGTGATAAATGTCAAAAGGTACGGTGGCCAACAGGGACAAACGCACTGCAACTTAATGAAACACACGCAAATAGACAAAACACAAGCAAATTAAGAAAACATCTTCATAAATTTGACAACACATGCACAGCATTTAGCAAACATTCTGCAAATAACACACAACACAACCAAATACACAAACGCACTGCAAATACACACAACACAACCAAATACACAAACACCCTGCAAATACACAAACGATGCAAAAAGAAAAGCACACAAACCCTGAAAACAAATGCAACAAAAAAAACGCTGCATATTACACAACAGAAGTTCTCCAGGCCTCTAGGGGGAGCGCTAAGTGGAACAGCTTGATTTTCGACCCTATGGGCACCTGTCGGCCACCGTAAAAAAGGCAACATGCAGCAATACAATCAAAGATATTTGACTTTTTTGATGAAATAAAAGCATATAAATAAACCATAAATGTTTAAATTCTAACATGGCTAACAAACTTTTTGGCTCTCTTTTGTAGGGCTTTATGTGAATAAAAATGTGCCAAAAGCTACAAAAACGGTGAAAAAAGCCACAAAAATGACAAAAATGCAACAAATGTCAAAAAAGGCTGTAATACAATAAAGGTATTTGACTTTTTTGATGAAATAAAAGCATGTAAATAAACTATAAATGACTGTCCCTTAATGTGATTCTAATTTTTCAGTGTGACCCCTTAGTGACATTGAGTTTGATAGATATCTGGATGAATATAATCTCTGATTTGAGAATTAGGAAATGTCATTTTCCTTGCCTTGTTTTTCGTACCATAAAATGAAGAAAAACTAGAATAGCAATTGAAAAACAATTCTTGTCCAACTTTACTCCCGGACCATGGGCTTACCTGGCTGAAAAGATGTGGCAGCACAGTATCTGGCAGAGCGCTGGTCAGACCTGACAGCTGGGGGGGGGGGGGGGAGACAGGGAGATTGGTATTGTAAAACCATAACAAGCAGGTGTGGATTTGGAAGTGTATATACAGTATGTACCAACTCCAAACACTAGTATACAGTAATAAACAGGCACCTTGGTGGCAGCCCAGTCAATCCAGCCTTTGCCGTTGGGGTCGATGTTGAGCAGAACCAAACCCTCCACCATGTCAGGAAAGATCAGCTGAGAGCAGGAGACACAAGTCTTAGATTCAGAGGTAGTGACAAAAAGACTGACAAAAAACAATACTGTCCTCCCCTCTAAAAACGATTGTTTAAGCAGCAATTACAACCCATATTAACGCAAAAGCAGAAAGCTATGTGACAAAGTAAAAGAGTGCCATGTCCCACGTAGGGAGGCAAACAAGCCCAGGATTTTCACCCAGGCTCTGGTTTAGGTATGAGGACAGAAAACGCTCCTGTGGGTCATATTAGAGGGGAGGAATAAACGACCGATATCGTCGCATGGTTTGGAGGACTTGTTGTAAAAAACACTGCAGAACATAAACCCCTAAATGTTTAATCCAGCACTATGCTCATTGTGAACAGTAGAGTACAGTGTAGGAGAATTAAGATGTCACTTACAGCAAACTTGGCCAGAATGTAAGCTCCAGCTCCAACTCCGATCCCAACGATGCTCTTAAATCTAAAGAGACGAGAAAGAGAAATAATGATACACTATTGTAAATCGTTCATATGTGTGGAGGCTACATGGATACAAGAATCCTGACAGAGTGTTGTGGCAGTCTGGTGTGCGTTAGTATACAATGTTACAGACTGCCATTGTTGGAAGCACAGATTGAAAAGCATGCTTGTGCCGAGCCAAGTGTTGTACCGTAGCTGTGGTACTCTATGTCCAGGCTAAAATTACATCCTGTTGGCAAGAAATGTCTTCACTGGATATTTATCTGCAATCTACAGAAACGGCTCAGGAATCAAAGAGGCTGACTAGCAACCTGGCCATGGCTGTGAAGCTGTGCTGTTTTAACACAGGGAGACTTTCGGGGGAAAAAAGGTGAATCTTGTGAATGCAAACAAATGTTGAGTTCTTTTGAATAAACTGAATTGAATTGTCGTAAATCATTCACTGTCAATCATTACTCTTGCACTACTGTACATATTATAAAAGCCCTCCAACACTCACAATTTTCCCCACTGTACATACTGTATAGACATTGGCTGCGTCGGCTCTGCGAGTAAATGTGCAATATGTGTCATTTTTTAAAGCACCAACCCAAAGTGCTGCACCACAGTGGGCAGCATCGCGGCCAACTGGTCCATGGTGGGGTACTGGTACCTGCGGAGAGGAGGGACACAACGTCTAGTTAGCAATGCTTCACATGCTGTGCGATTTGCTGGGGGTGCGGGGGATTCCCCCCTTTCTGGTCTACATATCTCTGCCTCTGCTGAATTATTTTCATCCCCGGTGGGAACAAAATGTATGGGGGGGCATCAAAGTTATCAAAGTTTCTTCACCAATAGACCATTTATTATCTACCTAAAATATAAGTATTTTAAACTAAGTAAAGTGCTGTAACGTGAATATAGAACAATAAAATCTGAGCAGCAGCTGCTGGTTGTATTTAGCGGCTACAGAGCTCCGGGACGCGGGCTACCAGCGGCAATTTAGCCACCAACAGGTGACTGTGAGCCGGCTACAGGCACCGCCAGATGACGGTCCTGTCAGGGGCCGTGGTAGTGCCAGAAAAAGTGAGCGTCATGCGGTGCTGACAGTTAAGTTCAGGCACCAAAACGACTCATTAGGTTTAGGAAAAAGATCATGGCTTGGACTAAAACACTCCCGAGGAACGAATGAGCCGGGTTTCCTGGTTAAAAGTATTTTGTTTTCGCCGCATATAGTGAACGCCGCTCCGCTGGCCGAGAGGTTCTATACACTGGGGGGATTTAATTCTTATCCCCCCTCTGCTTTTTTCACAAATCGCACCCTGTGTTTAAGTGATCGTTGCATTTAAATTATCTGGTTTTACTTATAGCTCAACAGTGTGGTTCCAGAAGTGAAACTTTTGATTAACCATAATGTCTAAACCAGGGGTCTTCAACGTTTTTTTAACTTTCAAAAATGTATTTAAAACAATAATTTGGCGGCACCCCCCTAGTCCTCAGAGTCTCGAAGATCTCTGTTCTAAACCATCCGAGTGTGCATTCATGTGTGCGTGCGTGCGTGCCTGTGTGTGTGTGTGTGTGTGTGTGTGTGTGTGCTTTTTGTACCCCTGTGGCAATTGTGATGCTCCAATCTGTTGTCCCGGGGCGTCGACGTGACACACCACAAAGTGCTTAGTGATCTCCTGCATATCCTCATTACTGAAGAAAGAGTTGAAGCACAGCTTGTCTGCAGGAGAGTGAGGGAGGAGAGGAAATGAAGAGAGTAGCATGGTGGTGAGAGGACAGAGCGATAGGATGGGAAGAAACGTGGGAGGGAGGTAGCAAGAAAGCAAAAGGAGCGGGGGAGAGGATGGAGGGGTGAGCGCAGAGGAATGGGACCACATTAACCACACTCAGAGAGGACCTCGATGATTCAATCTGTGATATCATTTCTGACGCTGGAGCGTCTTTAAAATTAAAAAGCCATTGGCAAGCATCAATAATAAAACAAGCACATATTATAAATATTTACAGAGCAGCACAGCTTGTATAACAATGTTCTTTGCCATAAAAGGGTATGTGTTGTGTAACAGTATGTTTCCTCATTGTCCCTGAGCTCATTTTTAAATGAAGGGGGATTATGAGGGACTATAAGTACATTTAAAAATGTCCTTTCCTGTGAAAGAGAGCTTAATTTTGAAAGTGACTCACTGAGGATTTATCTAAATGTGAGCTCTATTTCCTGAACTATCTGCAGAAAATCCACAACATGGCATTCTGAAATAGCTACTTTTAATGGATGTCAGCTCTGTATTTGCCCTCCTCCCCCTGGCTCTGCAGTTGGCCTACTTTTAGCCCCAAATTTGTGTCAGACTCGGTGAAACCATGCAGCAACATTGTTTTCGCCTCTGGCTCCGACTGAGCGCTGTTGATTTAAGCTGCTTACACACCACGGCCAACCGTCTGGTTAAAAGGCAGTTGGACTGATCAGTCCTCAAGTTTGTCAAAAAAGTGCCTCGGAACACACCAAAGCGACGAGACGTAATACGTCTCCATAACAGCAGGCAGCGTTAATCTGTATTGTCGCCCAAAAATTAAAACCGGCAGCTGATTGGACTAACACGTCACGTGGGTCTTGTTTCTCCAGAAATTCTAAGCCAGACTGTCATGGCGTCTTGTTCAGAATACGATCTCATATTGGACTAAAATAGTTCCCTGAAACATGTTTCTGAAAACATTTTAAGAGAGAAATAGGCCGTGCAGTTGCTGAATCTGTCTTCATTTCAGATCAACAAAGGTCAGTTTAAAAGATTTTCGTCAGATTTTGAGAGACTCTAGTCACGCTCATTCCGCTCCCCGTTTCCGGGTTAGCTCTCCACCAATCAGATGGCTCATTGAGTCTGACTGCTGGCAGTGCCCGCCCCGCCGATTATACATGTCAAATCAGCTAAAATGAAGGCCGACGGCCCCTCGGACGGACGACGGCACGGAACACATTGAACAGACTCGAGTCACTGAACTCGCCAGACTGTCCGACGACCGATTATCGGCTCTGTGTGTCTGGGCCTTAACAAAACATGGCGACTGGGTTAAAGATGAGAAGTAGGGGAGGTCAGGAAGGTGACCACGGTGCTGCATGGCTCCTTTTAAGTTGTTAAAGCTCCTTTTGACTTTTAATGTATACAGAAATACCAATGCTACGTGAGGACAGTGCAGTGAGAAGTTTCTCTCACTTTGTCATCAATACGCCGAGTCATCAGTCAGCGCTAACAGTCTGCACTCCCACTGACTTCTTGACCTACTTACTCCCTTCGCACTTCCCTTGCACATCTTTTCTGCTCCTTGACCCCTTTCTTTTCTATTTCTTTACTAATGATGCAGACTGCAATAACACTCAAGGCTTTTACGATGCCATAAAAGCATTGTACGGCCCCAGGAAGCGGGCCACTGCCCCAGTCCGATCAGCTGATGGGTCCATGCTCTTCAAGGCCCGCCACGAGATTCTTGCCCGTTGGGCAAATCATTTTGAGAGTCTCTTCAACCACACCAACGCTGTCGACCCACATATTCTGGATAATCTCCCAGACCTGACACCAATCACACACTTGGACACCCCACCACTTTACTCAGAACTCCGGCAAGCTATTGCTGGGATGAAGAACAACAAAAGCGCCGGACCCGATGGAATCCCTGCAGAGGTTTTCAAACACGGAGGATACACCCTCACGCGTCGCCTGCACCTCCTGATCCAAAACATCTGGGAACATGGGACCCTCCCACAGGACTGGAAGGATGCTAACATCGTGGTCATCTACAAACAGAAAGGAGACAGAGCAGTCTGTGGCAACAGCCACGGGATATCTCTCCTCTCCATCGCAGGGAAAGTCTTGGCCAAGATCGTGCTCAGCAGACTGGTTGAGCACATCTCGGAAGCTGTGCTTCCGGAAACACAGTGTGGCTTCTGGAAGACCAGATCCACCACAGACATGGTTTTTGTCTTGAGGCAGCTGCAGGAGAAGAGCCGAGAACATCACAAAGACCTTTACGTAGCCTTCACCGACCTCAGCAAAGCTTTTGACACCATCAGCCGTGAGCTGCTCTGGAAATACCTCTCCAAACTTGGGGTACCACCCAAGTTTCTCCACATCCTACAGCAGTTGCATGACGGGATGCAAGCCAGAGTAATCACGGGAGAACTCCAGTCAGAGTTTTTCGAGGTAAACGTTGGGGTGAAGCAAGGCTGTGTCTTGGCTCCGGTGCTCTTTAACATCCTCCTCTCTGCCATCACCTGCCTCTTCCACCGTGTCATGGGACATGAAGACGGTGTCCATGTGGAATACAGACTTGACAGAAGCCTTTTCAACATCCGTCCGCTCCAGGCCCACACATAGACAAAGACCCGCCAAATCTGTGAGCTTCAGTATGCTGATGACTGTGCCGTCTTAGCTCACAGCCTGGACTCTATGCAGCACGCCCTTAACACAATATCCAGTCTGTACCAATCCTTCGGCCTACAAGTCAACATTCAAAAAACCGAGGTCATGTCCCAGCTCACTACCCCCACCCCCACACCACCCAGTTTTCACATAAATGGTATTCCACTTAAAACAGTGGACCACTTCACCTACCTCGGCTCCACTTTGTCCTCATGCTGCTCCCTTGACACAGAAATACACACCCGGATAAATAAAGCCTCATCATCTTTTGGACGCCTACGCTGCAGGGTTTTTGAAAACCGTAACCTGAAGATCAGCACCAAGGTGGCTGTTTACAATGCGGTATGTCTCTCCACTCTGCTTTATGGGGCAGAGTCTTGGACCCCATACCGCCAGCACATCACCAACCTAGAGGCCTTCCATATCCGCTGCCTACAAAAGATCCTCAGCTTGTCCTGGGAAGATCGAATCCCCCATACAGCTATCCTCAGTAACACTGATTCAATCTGTATGGAAGCAGCCGTGGCCAAAAAACATCTGCGCTGGATAGGGCACACCATACGCATGCCCGAACACCGCCTGCCCCGTCAAGTCCTCTACAGTCAACTAATGGGCGCTAAGCGCTCTGCTGGAGGGCAAAAGCGGCGCTTTAAGGACTACACCGAGGACCTCCTAAAGCGAGCGAACATCCCCCTTACGCAGCTTGAATCTCTGGCACTCGACAGATCAGCCTGGCAGGTCTCCTGTGCCACTGCAGTCTCTCAAATACACCAAATCAGCCAAGACCGACGATCCGAGAGGCGCATCAAGAGACACCAGCAGGCGGCTGGTACCCCCCTGGCATTTGGTTTCCCCTGCTCCATCTGCGGACGAGTGTGCGGCTCAAGGATCGGACTCTACGCCCACGAGAAGTGGCACCAGCGGCAAGGTCGCTGAACCCACCCCCCCTCCCACCCCCATCCCTGGAGCAAGCGTCATCATCGAACACGATGGACAGCTAAGATGTGTGTGTGTGAGAGAGTGTAATAATACATACACATACACACACACTGTCTCTCTCTCTTCTCATCTCTTTCTCTCCATTTACATTGTTCAATTTCAATTTCAATTTGCTTTATTGGCATGACAAAATCAATACATTTCATTTTCTCTAGCTTTTTTCCCACTCCGTCCTGTTCGCTTCTCCTCTCTACTTCTGTGTTTCTGATCGGGGGACTGGTGGGGCAATGTGCTATTTGTTGATTGGGAGTCATTTTACATGGAACAATAAACTCCCTGGTAATTTTCTTTAATGTTTTTTGCCCCTCCTTTCATCCCTCGCTGTCCTGCTGTATGATTGTGCGTCACAGTCGAGTGATTCAGTGACTGGCAGTGAATACTAAAAGCCTCAGTCGTTCTGCTGCAGCAGCAAAACACTAGTTATTTTATTTTTTAGTCTCCTTTATCACTGTTTTTTTTATTCCACGTGCATTAGAGTGTATGTTTATTTCATTATGTTTTTCTAAATGAGATGGATAATCAGCTTAGTAATAAAGAGAGAAAGGAAGAAGACCAAAAACTGCAGTGGGACAGACAACAACAGCAGCCCCCGCCATCTCTGTCCCACCTCCACCCGTCAAAGCAGCGCCGCTGGCCCCGCCCACCTCCCTCCGCAAGATGGGGATGTTTTTCTGACCTACATTTCATGGATGCCTCTTACACAATCTTCACATCTTTTCATTTGCCACTTCATTTCCTTCTCTTTTTTATATTTCTGTCGCCACTCATCACACTAATGATGTGTGTGTATGTGTGTGTGTGTGTGTGTGTGTGTGTGTGTGTGTGTGTGTGTGTGTGTGTGCGTGCCAGCAGAGTGCAGGTGGAAAGGAATGGAGCGACATAGAGGCCAATTATCACTTCACAGACACACACACAGACACACAGACAGACAGACAGATACGAACGCATGCAAGCACACACACACGCACACACACACACACACACACACACACACACACATTTTTGTTGGATACTCACGGTTCAGTCCCACATCGTGGTAGGTGAGGATTGCAGGCTTGTTTCCTTTGGGTGCCCCGCGGATCACCACGTGCAGCATCCCATAAGGGGTCTCGATATCATGTTCCTATGAAACACACAAACACACTTTCACTCACCTGGTGTTCACACACAGTCAGCTGCTTCAGTGAGAACATTTGTACCTTTTTTTTTTATATCTCCAAGTGAGGAACTTCATTTATATATCTATATATATATATATATATATATATATATATATATGGCTTGCATCTGGCTCTAAAGACAGATAGACAGATAAACTTGAGACATGGAGGGCGGACTTTGAAGAGGATATTTCAGAAAACGATTGGAAGAAAACTTGTGACACATCTCAGAAACAAACAGCAAACTGTGATTTAAAGCTACTCCAATATAATTGGCTAATGCAGACATACACAACTCCTGTTAAATTGAATAAATAGAACAGTAACATACCTGAACTTTGTTTAAAATGCAATGAGGCTAAAGGAACATTATGCACTGAGTCTGGGAGTGTGACAAAATTAAAACATTCTGGAGGGAGGGGATCAATAAAACTATGTGCATCTTGTCAGTGAACAGTCCACTTGACCCTAAGATGATTTTGCTGCACCTGTATCCAACAATCGGAATCTGAATACCTACGAATACAATTGTATTGATTTTGCTATACTACAGGCAAAAATGACTATAGCTCTCACCTGGAAGATCATGGGATTGTTGAAAATTGTATTTGCAATGAAAAATTAATAAAAGAAAGTAAGAACATATTTGCACGTGAATCCTCTCAGGGAAACAGTTGTAAGGAGGAGATTCATCTGTGCATTTTAAGAAACTCATTATTCAACCTGCTTTTTATTGAATTTCAGTCAAATGCTCCTTCACCATTAATAGCCAATCTATGCAGGATTGTTCCTCATTAATCTTCAGTGTTACGGCTTCCACATCAGTATGACAGAGAGGCAGCGACTCGGTTCCACGGAAAGAAGGTCGGTAATTACTGTGAGCTATATCCGAGCACAGTGAATCCTGAAAGTAAATTAGTGGAGGTGGATTGATGCCATGCTCTGCAATAATTGAGCAGTAAATGTCTGTAAAGACTGTAGACTGTAACATCTCTATGGCAAAAAGAGGGAAAACAAAAATGAAATATAAAAATGTCTATGCCAAAAAGAGAAGGGAGGTTTGAATCTATGTAATATTATACAACAAGTAGATGGGAATTGGAAACATGTGAAACTGGACATGAAGCTTATTGAGGGAGAATTTGAATGTAAGGTCAAAATGAGTTATTTTACATCAAAATATGATTCATCTGACTCATGTTGGAGGCGCTGTAGCTTGGCAGGGTTTTTATCCATATACAGTATTCTGGGACTAGGGCTGGGCGATATGGAGAAAATCAGATATCATATTCTGAAACACATATACCTCGATGTCGATATTGCTACGATATTCTAGGGTTGACAATTGGTGTTTTCACAAAATATCTTCACACTTGACTAAGTGGTTAAAGGCAAATAAAAGAACATGCATCACTTTACTGTAATGCATCTTGTAAAACCAGGAAAAGACAACTTATGCCATGTTACGATATTACGATATCCAAAATCAAAGACGATATCTAGTCTCATATCACAATATCAATATAATATCAATATATTGCCCAGCCCTATCTGGGACTGCCCACAGTGTTTGGATATTCATTTGACTACAAATTCTGTTTTTTTTTTTTTTTTTAAATCTACCTAAGAACATAGCAGGCAATTATTTAAATGGTGTATTAAGGTTTTTGCTTTTAAAATAATGATCTCAGTGTCTTGGTTAAAGTAACAACATCCAAATAAGTTAAGTCTATTGCATGTGCTCTGTTTTTTTATTTTTTACAGTCAATCATTTGGCATGAAATAAAAGTAGAGATGTCTAATTGCTGCTACTGGCTCCAAACAGTTTGCTTGTTGCGCATCCAAACCTCTCTTGTTATGACCCACATTTTGTCAGCAGCCGCTGGTCACAGCCAGCCAAACTCAAAATGGAGGCAGGAGAAATGTGTTACCATGTAAACACACACACACACACACACACAGCAACGTGGTGTTTTGGGCGATAAAATGCACGGAAGCCTTTATTGATGATGCTGACACTCCTGTCTATGTACTCCAATTTAAACTCTACAAACAGAGATCCAATACAGAAGTATTGTTTTTCCTTTAGCATGTTCTTACAACGTACATCTAAACTATTCAGACATGGACAAACAGTTGACTGAAAATCCTCCGTCAAACTGCTGCTGTCAATCTACAGCATCTCTCACTGAAATATAATACGCATTGACTATGGAGTGATTTCTCACAGTACAGAAACAAACTGCACGTATGGATGCAGCCAATTGACCTACATCTGCACAACCCCCCCCCCCCAGCAGCAGATAGTCATGCAGCCAGCAGTTATGAGTTAATCCAGCCAGATTATCTCTGTATTATTCCAGCCTCAACATCAGTGTTATCTGCAATCAGCATTCTAATTTGAGACTACTGCATCAGGGGCTTTGTTCACAGTCTGTTTGCAGTGGATTCTGGTAAGTATGACATGGAGACATTCCACAAACACATGAGCTCCTATTGACCTTCAGACATCCAGGAGGAAAACATAGAGAGGAATTTATAATATCTCTCAGTGGAAGTGGCAATCACGCTTTCAAAATAAGCTTTTTTGATGCTGCACAGCGACATGATTGGTGGGATTTGCTTCATTTAATTGTGACCTCAGGTCCAAAAAAGAGCAAAAAGCGCATACACACGCACGCACACACACACACACACACACACACACACACACACACACACACACACACACCCTTTACTCATTGCCATTGCCACTCACCCTTTACTCATCGTTTCAAGGTTGCCAAAATGGATGATACTGCAGAAGGATTAACACTTCCTCCACACACCTATGCACACACACACACTAACCTATGCACACACACACTCACACACACACACACACACACACACACACACACACACACACACACACACACACACACACACATACACACATCATCTGTGTACACGTTTAGCAAGCTTAAGTGTGTCAGTGGGCCAGAGTCAAAGAATGGCCCATCATGACGCTGCAGTTTTTTTTCTTCTCAATACAGAATATTAATACAGAACATATTCCATATAGTTATGTAACACAGCTCACTGTAAAAAACAAAACAGTTTATAGGCCGTTGATTACCAGCAAAATATATCAAATTAAATATTTAAAGGACAATATAAGCAGCTCAAAGCCCATCATCAGATAAAGACCCAGACATTCATTCTGACATTGCTTTATCACACCAGATCCAAAACACATTGAATATATATATATATATTCAATGTGTTTTGGATATATATATATATATATATATATATTATAGTATACATCTTTCCCTCACACTACTCTGCCACTCACCCCATCCCAGCACTCAGGCATGGCTCCACAGTAACTGCACTCTCAGTCGACAAAGAAGAGGAGGGTGCAGAGGGTGGGGGGGGGTGGGTGGACGAGCAGCCAGGCCTCTCCTGTTTTAAGGGACTAGGTCCTGGTGAGCCCTCGCTGTACGATGGAGAGTCGGATGCTAGATGCTGCAGACTGCTGCAGTGTCTTTGTCTGCTGGGCAATACTCCCACCCCAGACTCTTAAGCCTCGGAGCTGCCCCCCTCCCGCCCCTCCCAATCCTTTTCCTCACACTCTATAGGCGCCTGAGACAGGGTGTGGGGGGAGGCTGGAGATGATTCGCTCCGAACACTGCCTCCCCTGCACAGGATTGGTCAGTTGTCTCATCAGTCTAGTCTGCACTCTCTCTCTCTCTCTCTCTCTCTCTGTCTCTGTCTGTCTCTCTCTCTCTCTCTCTCTCTCTCTCTCTCTCTCTCTCTCTCTCTCTCTCTCTCTCTCTCTCTCTCTCTCTCTCTCATCAGCACCACTGCTCTGGTTTGGATCTATTCCTGCTTCACTGTCTTTCTGTTTTCCTCAGCGACCGTGTTTTTGTTCCAGCCTTTTGGCAAAAAAAAACAAAGCAGCCGCTGTTCGTGAATTAGCCGTAATGAGGCCACATCTTTTAATGGAAAATATTAGGAGACCTCTACTGTAGGACGGCAGTTAGTCTGGACATAACGTGTTATGCAGCAGTCAACAACAATTAGAGGAGAATCAACATGCGTTGATTATTGCAACAGCCTCTTCACTTTGTCTTAAAATCTATTGAGGCTGTTTAGGATTTAGACTTTTCATCAGAACTAACAGATAATAAACTAATAAAATATATAATCTGACCAATAGTTACTTCTATAATTACAATTTGGCACATCTAAACAAAATTAACAATTTCCAGTCATACGCCTTAAGACCTTTGCTAATGTTAGCAATTAATTGCGGTTAAACAAAGAAACCGCCATTATGTAAAAAAATAAAAAATAAAAAGACAATTATGTAATAATTGTTACAGGCCTAGCTATACATACAGCATCCGGGGAGCAACTTGGGGTTCAGTGTCTTGCTCAGGGACACTTTGACATGCGGCCAGAGGAGCCTGGGAAGCAAACCTAAAAACTTGTGGTTGAGGGGCGACCACTGTACCTCCGAGCCGTGGTAGGCTACAGTGGGGTACAGTGAGTTTTGAAGTTGTGTCCACCCACAGCCGCCTCACTTGCATTGTTAGATCAGGAAGCAGAAGATGAATGGATACATTGGCTGCATCTCATGGCCCTGATTTGATAGCTCCTCGACTCCTCTGTCCTCGGCTGAACCGGAAATTGTTATGTCCCTCTTCGATGAAGGCAACTCAAGCATTTCTGTTGTCTAAAACAGTTCTCATATGTCTTGGGAGTCAAACAGTGAAAAAATAACACTGTAACTTATACAGTGGACAAAATATCTACATTTCTTCAAAAAAAGTCCAGACACTTTTGCCCTCATGACATTCACTTATGCCAATACTCAAAATAGTAATGCCATATTTATTGATATCACAACACAGCAAAGCTACACAAGCATTTGTGTTGTCTAAAACAGTTCTCCTATGTCTTGGGAGTCATCATTATAATGAACATTATAAGTTATATAGTGGACAAACTATTTCTTCAAAAAAGGCCCAGACTTATGCCAAACCTCAAAACAGTAATGCCATGTTCATGTTGCAAATTGTATGTTTTGTGTGTTGTGTTAAAAATAAATAGTCTGCTAACTATATATTGCAAATATCAAGTTGGCAATGAGGCAATGCTTTTGGTAAAATGACAAATTTTACAGTTTAGCTAAACACACATGAATGTCTTACAAAAAACTTAGGAATTACTTGAAAAATGAATTCTATAAAGGAGATATATCTCACTGGCAGCCAGCACGAAGAAACAACACAGCTCTTTAAATGCAGCGATCATTTTTGAGAGCTTGAAGTGTCAGGTTTAAGTGCGAAAGAGAGGTGTTTCATGAGAAAACGTCTCATTAGTCCCGCAGCACGTGTCAGACTAAAATAAACCAGCAGAGTTGTTAAATGTGTGAAGCTCAACTTCTTTGTTGTTTTGAAGCTCAACTTCTTAAAAAAAAAGGACATCTCAAATGACTGGCGTAACAGTTCATGCAAGTTGATGAATTGGAGATAGCTCTGCTCGAGTTTGCTAAGTTTAAAACTGGTGTAAAATCTGCCAGGGCAGCCACCACAATGCTGAAAATAGTATAAAGAATATGTTAGCCATTCGACCATAGCAACACATTCTCACTCCCATCGTGTCAAAAAGCGAGGCTTAGTCTGGTGGATTTGGATATTTTGTTATTGACGCAAAAAGTCTCCTTTAGTGTCATATTTGGACGTGCTTGGTCGGGACTCTTGGTATCACTTTTTGACGCTCTGGATCGGGACGTACGTTTAACTGACATGCAGCACAAGAACGGGATAGTTAGGCCTCCTGCACACTGGCTGTGTGGGGTGGCGTTTCTGTTGCGTGTCAGCTGCGTGGCGGCTGCGTGGCGTTTTCAATGTCTTTGCACACCAGAAACGTGTCTGACACAGCGCTGCTGCTGCTAGCCTTGTCTGTACACATATATGTTTCCCATAAACATAAACATAAATATATCCTGATTTGATTACAGCAAAGACAACGTCGGCAGTATTGACGGCAAAATAGGCTACAGAATATTTTCTTCTGTATTGACAGTGTTTTTTTTTTAATCATTTATATCTGCATTTATGTCAAAACCTAGAGACTTTCAAACATCAAAATGTAATTTATTAAATGTATTTGTGTCAAAATGACATATGAACATCTTTTCATATTCTATTTTGCATGGAAATGCTTCCAACACGCTTGTGTGTCGCGTGAAAAATAGGCGTCGGTCCTATTTCTAGCATGCACGCGTTTTTGGCGCATCCACGTGTGTCATACAGGCAGTGTGCAAGCTCTAACCTGTTAACATGGGAGCCGAAATAAAAACAGACACGCCACGCAGCTGACATGCTCACGCCACGCAGGCAGTGTGCAGGAGCCCTTGGGCAGTGATGTAGTACTCGAGATCAACCTCATTTTTTCTCGTTCTTGTCTCGGTCTCAGTTAAAGACTACAACTGGTATTTTTGTCAACTCATTTGGCAATGGCTTGAATGTAAGGCACGTTCATTAATATAAAAAAAGTTACGCACTAAAGCTTTAATCGAGAAAATTATTTGGCAGATTAAATCAATAATGAAATGAATCATTCGTCGCAGCCTTATCTTCAACCTTCCTCTTTCTCTTTTCTCTGGTGACTCAGGCCGCGATTGCTGTTTACCATAGTAAGCAAGCACCAAGAGATAGCAAACAAAGAAAGATGAAGAACACAAAAGACGAGACGCACTAATAAGAAAAGGAGAGATCAGAGACAGAGGAAGGCTTAATCTCAACATGACAGCAGCACACACACATTATCATACCTTCCAATCCCCTGCCGGCATCAGCTGTTCACAGCTTTCCTGCATTGAGAGACAAGCAGAGAGAGAAAAGACAGAGAGAACCAAATTAAAAGGGGTAGGAGATAAGTGATCTGAACTTACACACACACACACACATACACAAACACACACACACACACACACGCACACAATAAAGTGTGCATCCACTGTTGGAACTGAAGACTTACAGAAGAGCAACACAAGCTGTGCACTGTAGGTCCAAACCATAGACACAGAAAACACAGTTTCCCAAAAGCACCTTACAGTGTCATGTTCAATCATGTTCAACTGTCTCTGAACATTAACAGAAATGTAGGTTATAAATTCAATTTAGCATTATTTTCCCCCTTTATAGGCACAAAAAGCCAATATTTTTGTAGTAGAATTTTACTGTAGGCATTTGGACTAATTCAAAGGTACTCCAGCAATTTAGTAATGCACTCCATCGGGTCGGGCTACTAACAAGAGACATATTTGAAACCGAATGGTCAGAAAGGATGCAACAGAAGTAAAGTCTGAGTTAGTCCCTGTAATGGTTCAAATTCCAATACTGAATCCTACGTTTCCCATAATGCAGCAAGTCAGTGGCTTTCATCAGGCCCTGGTAAACAGCCATGTCTTTAAAATGTCACATCACCAGTTTGTAACAAACTCTCTGTTAAAAGGTTTGCGTTGTCTCCAAGCCCAAGATGAGATAACCCTGATGACATCATAATGACATCATCAGGGTTGTTTTGTAGGACTTTGAAACGCTCCGTCCAGAGCCACAGAAGACATGATTCAACTGTTTTCAAAGTATTAGTAGTACTCTCTCTGTGGCTAGCAAACTGATATTGGTGGGTAAAATTGATGGAGTGCCTCTTTAAAAGCAGTGTTTTAAAGAGTAACTTTGGTATTTTTCAACCAGGATTTCCCCATGTTTCTGTGTCTAAGTGACAGGAAGCAACAATTTTTGAAATTGGTCCACTATTTAGCAAGATTGCTGCAGCCAGCAGCGGCGAAACAAGCTATAATGTAACGTCAATGGGCACCTTCAATTTCTGTCCACTAAAAGTGCTTGTTTTCCCACTGACAGGCTCAGGGTGTTACTGTAAGTGTCTGACAACACTGGATGGAAGGGATCTCTACAGAGATAGACCTTTTTGTTAAAAAGTAAAATATGCGCTATACCTACCAGCTTACATTCAGATAAACAGTCATTTTATTATCCCAAAATACACATCAAAAGCCATCTTGGTTCGTCTTTCCACTGTTCCAACAATCACCACTCTGGTTTGGTTAAAATAAAACCTTAATTCTCCAATTTACATGTGGAAATATGCTGGCTCTATACACGCTAATTGCACTGATTATTTACATGGAGTCTGGTGGGTTTGGTGATGGTGATTTTGGGGCTGTTTCATGTTAAACTAAAAGGATCTTACTCTTTAACTAAAAGGTCTATCTCTGTAGAGATCCTTTCCATAATGTTGTCAGACGCTTAGAATAATAATCTGAGCCTGTCGGCGGCAACAACAGAACTTTTTGTGGACATAAATTGACGGTGAACATTTGCCCTCAAGGATTACATTGCAGCATAGTTCGCAGCTGCCGGTTACAAAGTTCTCGATCAATACTGGACCAATTTCAAAGATTTCAGGTCACTTAGACACAAATGCTTTGGAAAATATGGTCCAGGTTAGAAAACAATACCGAAATTACCTTTTAACACATCTATTTGCCTTTGGTTAGTGCCAAATACAGTCGTTATTCCAGTGTTATCTCATTCTAGAGAGACAGTAAAGATAATTACTTAAGTGCATGTGGGACACTGGGGACAAATCAGCAGTAAAAAGTGAGAGTTAGATAGTCTTTTTTAAAAATACAGGATGAGAGAGAGAGCAAAGCAACCAGATTCCATACCAGTCATCTACGTCTGTATACAAAGACGAGTTGGGGAAGACAATCTGGACGTAAAAAAATGACATTTTTTGCCATCCGGCCACAGTAAGTCAGAATCCCTGCGAGCCAGTCTGACTCCCTGACTGCCAAAATAGATGGTTTTTTTCAGAGACACTGATTGATGACAAGCTGGCATCAGTCAAAGTGATAGCTATGCCAATGTCAGACAAAACTTTCCAGTGTTGGAACCCTCTGAATATCATGTCAGCCAATATATATTTTTGGGCTCTTAGAGAAAATACAAAATATGCTTTTCTCTTGCAGTGCGTACTTGTTTTAGGAATCTGGTCTTGACTCTTCATTGAAGAAGAGATGCATTGACATAAAACAGGTTTCCCATCCATGATTAAATGTAACTGATGTGCTGGAAAATGACGGAGCGACTTTCAAACTCATTTTGATAACACTTTATAATAATGGTACATGAATTATAATTTACATGTGCCCCATAACCGTTGCGCCTTGTGTATCGCTTTTGTATGCTGGGCAGGTCGTTGGGGGCGACTCGTGCCGGGAGGCTTGGACCCCGTCATAACTGCTTGCAGTTCTAGTTAATAATACTATTAATCCTTGTGCATTACTGATAGTTCATGAAGTGCTACATGAATTAATTCATGTTCCATTATTAAAAAGTGTTAACCCTCATTTTATATGGTTTCTGTCATTTCTCAACACAACAGTGAACGCTCACTGATCCTAACCTGTGTTATTTCAGCGCATGCCATTTTATGGGTAAGTACCGTTTTTTTCAGCCTGGACCCTATGTTCCTATGTTTTTGTGTCTAAGTGACTGATGGGAACAACAATCTTTGTTGACATTGGTCCAGTATTAAGAGAGATCGCTGCAGTCAGCAGCGGAGAAACAAACTAATAGGACAATTGCCCAGCTTCTATTTACCTTCACAAAAGTGCTCGTTTTGCCACTGACAGACTCAGATTAATATTGAATACTGACAAGATTCCCTACAGAGATAGACCTTTAAAACCTCTTTAAGACCTTTCTGTTTAACCAGAAACAGCTCTGAAGTCGCTAGCACTAAACCCACCAGTCTCCATTTAAAAAAACAATACTTTTAGTGTGTATAGAGCCAACATATTTTCACATGCAAATCTGTAAACTATGTGTGTATTTCAATCAAAACTAGAGTTGTGATGGTTGGAAAAGTGGAAAGACGACACAAAATGGCTTTTCATAGTTTTATTTTATTTTTTATTGTCAACTTTGAATGAAGTGTATTTTACGATGCTAAAATTACTGTTTATTTACATGGAGTCTGGTGGGTTATGCAATCGCAATTTATGTTTAAAAAAAGGATCTTACTCTTTAACAGAAAGGTCGACCTCCTTAGAAATCCTTTCTATAATGTTGTCAGACACTTAGAATATTAATCTGAGTCTGTCAGTGGCAAAATGAGCACCTTTGTAAAAGTAAATACGAGCTGGACAATTGTCCTATTAACTTACATTGTAGCTTGTTTCACCACTGCCGACTGCAGCGATCTCTCTTAATACTGGACCAATGTCAAAGATTGTTGTTCCCATCAGTCACTTAGACACAAAAACATAGGAAAATAGGTTGAAAAAAAATACTGCTCTGCTGCCTTTGTAAAAGCTTAGAGCAGAGCAGGAACATCTGGAAATCGATGAAGATTAAAATAAAGGACATGCACATAAGGTTAGACACCACCAGTCAAAACTGTCAGACAGATGGTTGTCACACAGCTTCCTTTGTGAAACATGCACAAATAGAAGACACTATTATTTGTGATATTATTGCTGAAAGAAAGTATGACAGGATTAAAGATGGATACTGTACAGATAGGCTACATAGTGAAAAAAGGAAAAGGAATAGTGGTGGATTAAGAAAGGGGGAAAAGAGTGAAGACAGTCACATTTGAAGTGATTAGCAGTGATGACTGGAAAAAGAAAGGACAGGAGTGGCACTCCACCGAGTGAACAAAGTCAGATCAGGGACACACCTAAAGAGAGAGAAAACAACAGGACCTGAAGCTGCCCTATAGGAAGAATATCATATGTCAAATAATATTGAATGAGCCACAGGGCTGGGCGATATGGAGAATATATTAGAATATTTTCGACAAAATACATTGATTTCGATATTGCGGCGATATTGTTGGGTTGACTATTGGTGCTTTCACGAAATATTTCCACAACGAGATCTTAGATAAATAATCATCATTAAGGGGAGAAACTGGGGTGGCAGAAAAAAAATCAATACAGCATAGTATCGCCATATTATCTGTGGCAATACTGTATCGATACACAGACGCAGTATGGATTGATTATTATATATCTGTTGGTCAGTTTGTCTGCTTGACCATCCCATTTTGCAGCAATATTTGAAGTGAGATGAACAAACAGAGAAATGTATCTTTTTAGATAAAACAGATGTTGAAAAAGTTTCCTTTTGGGGACATAATTTGAAATTGGGAAAATTTTGAAGCTGGAAAAAAGGTAATAAATTGCAATATATCGCAGAATATTGCAAAGTGTTTAAAATCGCAATAATATCGTATCGTATTTTGAGTTTCGGGGCTATTTTGCTTCCATAGCATTGTCTTTGTTCATGACTAAGATATCCCAAATTCCCTGTGTGAAAATCTTTGACTCTAATATGTCAACAAAATGAAACAAGAATTTTGATTTCTGTGTCTGGACATGTATGCAAGATAATGCCTCATTTGCATATTTAAACATACAATTTCAGAGAACTTGTAATACAAAAAATATTTGTCTTAATATCAGTAATCAATTGGAGTAGTTTCATAGTGATATGTATTAGTTCATTTGTTTTCCCTATTCACCTTGGGTGTCATATAATGACTAAGTGGGTAAAGGCAAATAATAGAACAGCTGGTAAGTTCAGAAAATGACATCACTTTACCGTAATGCAGCCTGTAAAACCATTAAAAGACATGAACACAAAAATTAACTAATAGATATCACCGTGAAACTTCCCCAGTTGATTACTGACATTAAGACAAATATCTTTTGTATTACAAGTTTTCTAAAATGTTATGTTTAAATATGCAAATGATGAATTATCTTGTTAAATATGTGCTAGTTTGCATACATTTCCAGACACAGAAATCTGAACATTGGATACAGCCAGGTTCAAAATTCTTGTTTCATTTTGTTGACATATTAGATTCAAAGGGTTTGACAGAGGGAATTTGGAAAATCTCTTTTTATCACTCCATACATCAGAATATATATATATATATATATATATATATATATAGTTATTTTAGGAATATAATGTTACATAAATCAGGCTATGAATGATATCGGAACAAATCCCTCTGTAAAAAAAACGTTTGGTGAATTTAGGAGAAATTTGCAGGCACAAATAGTCAAAGTGGGTTAAAATAAACATCTAAATGTGTATTTTGGATGTTTTTTCCCCCAATAGTCTGAAAGAAGAAATGCTATGGAAGCAAAATAGCCCAAAAACTCAAAATTGGAAAAAGGATGGTTTTGTCTGTAGTATCGCCCGACAATATCTAGTCTCATATATTGATGTCGATATAATATCGATGTATGGCCCAGCCCTAATGAGCTGTTAACTTATCCGATATGCTACTGCATCATCACCAGAGTGGCAGAAATCCAATACAAGTGATCTCAACAGAAAATGTGCAACTGACAGGGCAACTTCAGTCCCTGTGGACGTCATGCAAATGGATCATTGTGTTCAGTAGGGAATAAAAATGAGAGTTGACTGTATGGTGGTCGGACCAGCAGGTGGCAATCTTCTCTTTCTTATAACCCCCCCGCCCTCGCCCCGTGATGCTGCATGTAGAGGCATCCGCTGAGAACAGTGAGAGGGGAGAGCACTGTGGACCTGCAATGTGTACTGGCTGAAATGTGTGGCTTGTATGTTTTTTAGAAAAATGTGTTTAAAATCAAAGCCACTTTACTGCCTTACAAAGGCAAAAGACCTTAACTCGCGAGACTTTAAAGTTATTTAGTTGTCCAGCCAAATGAATTATAGGTAGGACACTGGTTTTGTTAGAATGTGGAACAGTTCGTATCTGTTTTTCCTTCCTGCTTTACTATAACTGCTCAGCTGCTTCCAGTTCATTTCTCCGAGCTGTGTGTCCATGTTGTGTGTGTGTTTGATTCAGTGTGCTGGAAGTCAGGATGTCTCTGCTGGTTCTGGTAGTTACCGGGAGGACCCCGCTGGTCCGACGGCGGGTCTGGCGGAGCCAGTGCCGTGCCATGACATGCCAGCGGTGAGTGGGGCGGCTGGGGGGAGGAGGGGGGTTAAGGGGCGCGGGGCTGGCGGGGCGCGGTAACCCCCCTGATGCCTCCCCTCCTTTATCCTGCTGTGTGGCGAAAACAACAAACACAAGGTGGTTATTGGGTAACAACCAGGGAAGTCAACAATGAATATCATTCATCATTCATTTTCTGATGCAATGTTTATGGAGGTCTTCGGAGATGCACACAGTGAGCCTCAAAGCCAGGGGTGTCAAACTTAAGGCCCGCGGGCCACATCTAGCCCCACGCAGATTTTGACCCGGTCTGCATATCAATTTAGGGTCACAATCAGTTTTGGTCCACCAAAGTTTTTGTCGCTTTTTCCGAAGTTTTTGTCACTTATTCCCACGTTTTTGGCGCTCTCTGCAAGTTTTTTCTACTTTTTCTGCTGTTTTTGTCACTTTTTTCAACATTCTTGTTGCTTTTTTCTATGACGGCTACCAAACTTCTTTCCTGACTTTTTTGGAGCTTTATGTCGACCAAACTGTAAGTGAGAAAACTTTTATAAGACATGCAATAACAAGGTCAAAGATATTTTACTTTTTCGTTGAGATTAAAACATGTAAATAAATTTTACATGTCCCGCCCTTCAGATCTGATTCTCTTTTCCAGTGTGGCCCTCTGGGAAGTTGAGTTTGACACCCCTGCTCAAAGCCTTTATGGCTCACACTTCTAGCATCCCTTTCTGTTCCAGCATCATCAGGAAAGTCAAGCTGCAGACTTTTAGCCATCCTTTGGTAGGAACTGGTTGCGGGCGGAGACCTGCTGGATGAAACTGTGCACATGCAACTCTAAACCAGGAATATGCTGCATTCAAGTCACATGGGAAACATTGTAAATATAAGCATCAGAGTAGAAAAAGGCTGCAGCTGGGATGTTTCTTTCAGGGCCGTAGCGCAGGATCTTTGACATACTGAGGCAACACATTCTCTCTCCCACACTCACAGTCACAGAAATATCTGTGTATCAACAGTATCACTGTATGTTGTAACAGAAATTGTCCATAGAACGTGATTCACAGTTGAACTTTTGTTTTTCCCATTTCAAATTGCATAATTTGTGCTCCAACAACTTTTCGCGGCCACAGAGGTTGGTTTTGGGAGAGTCTGTCGCTGTTTTGGTTGCTTTTTTTTGACCTTTTGACACTTTTTGCAACACTTTTGTAGTTTCTTTCAAATGTATTTTAACTGTAGGTACACACATAATTTCATTTTTTTTTTTTTTTTTAAAAAGTACCTTTTCTGTTATTTTACAGATTTATTTCTTAGAGTGCATGGCGTCAAAAAGCGACGCCTCGTCAGGTGCCTTTGGCGTTTGTTATTGACGCAAAATGTCTCCTTTAGCGTCAGATTTGGATTCGCTTGATCGGGATCAGGACTTCTCTGTTATCCCTGTATGAACTAAATGCAGCATTAGTCCAAGTTTTACCCGTGTTTTGTGCCAGGAAGTAATCACTCAGTAACAACACCAGAACTACAGACTTGAAATGAGCTGGGAGAGAGGAGAGAGGAGAGAGGAGAGAGGAGAGAGGAGAGAGGAGAGAGGAGAGAGGAGAGAGGAGAGAAGAGGGAGGAGGGAGGAGGGAGGAGGGAGGAGAGAGGAGAGAGGAGAGAGGAGAGAGGAGGAGGAGGAGAGAGGAGAGAGGAGAGAGGAGAGGAGGAGGGAGGAGGAGGGAGGAGAGAGGAGGGAGGAGGGAGGAGGGAGGAGAGAGGAGAGAGGAGAGAGGAGAGAGGAGGGAGGAGGGAGGAGGGAGGAGAGAGGAGAGAGGAGAGAGGAGGGAGGAGGGAGGAGGGAGGAGAGAGGAGAGAGGAGAGAAGAGGGAGGAGGGAGGAGGGAGGAGGGAGGAGAGAGGAGAGAGGAGGGAGGAGAGAGGAGAGAGGAGAGAGGAGAGAGGAGAGAGGAGAGAGGAGAGAGGAGGGAGGAGGGAGGAGAGAGGAGAGTGGAGAGAGGAGAGAGGAGAGAGGAGAGAGGAGAGTGGAGAGAGGAGAGTGGAGAGAGGAGAGAGTGTTTCTTTGCTGAAGTCGTCTTCGACAGAGCGATAAAACAAGCAGCCCGTTGAGTCACGCACAGTGATGGAATGTCCGTTTCATAACGTAAGCCTTTGTGAAACTCGACAACAAACTTAATATTTAAATGTAAATGTGCGACAGGCTTCGTAACATAACAGTCTGAATGCAGAATGTTTGCAGTTATGCAGTTTGCCTTTCCTCCTGTAAGGTGAATTATTGTTCTAATAAAGAGGAATCAGGATTGTTGACAGGTTGTGCGCTTGTTTTATGAGTGGGGGGTGGGCGGGGTTAATATTTTGATTACATCTTTCTCCTTCAGTTATTAAAAGTAGTAGAAGTAGTATTCAGCTATTTTACTAATTATTTACTAGCTATTTTAATAAAAGTACTGTGCAAATCAGTGGTGGAATTTAACTAAGTACATTTACTCCAGTACTGTACTTCAGTCCAAATGTTGAGGTACTTGTACTTAACTTGAGTCTTTTCTTTTCATGCCACTTTCTACTTCTACTCCGCTACATTTCAGAGAGAAATATTGTACTTTTTACTCCACTACATTCATCTGTTACAGCTTTAGTTACTAGTAACTAGTTACACATTAAGATTTCTGCTCACAAAACACATGTAGTTTATAAAATCTGATGTTTTATTCTAAAGTAAACTAGCCAACAATATAACGGCTACAAGACCAGCTGAGATGATCAGACCATTAAACACACAACTGGTTGGATCCTTTACACTTTCTACAATGGGAGGATTCTCCTGCACTGAGTACTTTTACTTTTAATACTTTGAGTATATTATATGTTAACTTAAGTTACATTTCCAATGCAAGACTTTTACTTGTAACAGAGTATTTCTACAGTGTGGTATGTGAGTACTTCTTCCACCGCTGCATGTAAGCAGTGAGTGGTAATGAGGCAGGCCTAATGACCTGTCGCTAGCCCAGCTGATCAATAGCGTAATTAGCCATTCATATTGATGCAGAGCATTTTACGGCTACTTCTATTAACCCTTGTGTTGTCCTCCCGGCTAAAAAAATAATGTTCCCTTGATGTTTTTGTTGCTTTTTTGCCATTTTGTTGCTTTTTTCCGATGTTTTTGACGCCTTTTTTATATTTGTGTTTGACTGATTGTAACTTTTTTCAACATTTTTGTCACTTGTGACGTTTTTGCGCTTTGTTTTTTTTTTCCACTAACACCAAATTATAAACACTAGTTGTACACATACTACACCTCATTTATATGAAATCATACCTAATTTGTTTGTTTAAAAAGCAGAAATGTGCTAAAATGTTGAATAAAACACCCATAATTCAATGAAAGTAGTGAACTGATCTTTCATTTTACTTGTGAAGAGCGTTGTAAGGAACCATCTGCGTTATAATTGGGCAATTTGGTTGAAAGATACCTATATTTCTGAAATAGAAACTTTGAAAATGGGTCAGATTTGACCCAAGGACATCACGAGGGTTAAGCTTCAGAGTCAAGAGACCCTGAGCGACTGTGTCTCCTGGCTGCATGTTTCATTTCTGACACACTGGCCAAGTGAGTCATGGCTAACATGTTTCATCTGATTCCTCCAGCAGAAATGAGACGCATGTCAGGAGCAGAAGAATAGGCCAGTCTTGTTTATGGTTTGTTCAATATGTTGTTTTCACGCTATTCTGGGCAGTAATCACCTCGCTGCCTGTTTGTTTTCCACTACAATAAAAACAGCATTTGCATAATTGGCAATTTAGTATCGAGTACACTTTATCTACATTTGTTCTTCTCCATTCCAAGATTATAACAGTTTAGAATTTAGTTTTTATTTCATTTTCAAATCTGCAGATTACTTTTAAGTCTGGTGACAACCAACACACCTCACTAAGCAATGGCTGTTTTAAAAGTTTAAGGAGAAAGGAGTGTTTTTTCAGGCATAATTCTTGCCTCTTCATGTCGCTTTTCTGTGAAGTTGATCTGGCACATCTCCACTATTTCCATAATTTCTGCAACGAGTGGCTCTCAAACATTCAAGAGCCCTGATTCAGCCGCAACCTGTTGCTGAGATAATGGATAGGTGGCCTTTATGTAACCGTCCACTGCCTATTCTCTGTCTTTGTTTTCCTCTTCAGCTCTGCTTCTCTTCATTGATGTCGTATTCATCTACCAACCCTTTTTAGGCTGGCCCAGGTTTGCCTTGGACCAGCTCTTAGTAATGCTGCTATAGGTTTAGACTGCCAGGGGACTTCCTTTGACACTCTGAGCTCCCCTCTCCGCTTCTCTCTCTCCATCTGTGTGCATTCATGTCCCATTAATGCGTGTTAATAACTTAGCTTCTTCCTCGGAGTCCTTATGTTTTCTGGCCTCGTGGGTTTTCTTGGATTGTGGTCGCACCTGGATCGTGGTTGCAGCTGCTGCCATGGTCCTGCTCAACGCCCTGCCCCTGCACTGCTACTACTATTATTTCTAGTCATAGTTATATTATCTTAGTTGTCACTCTAATTGCTACTATCCATCACACCAACTGCTTTAATTAATATGAATCATATTTCTGTATGTCTGTATCTGTGTCTCTGTGTCCCAACTGACAGCAGCAGATGGCCGCCCACCAAGGGGCCTGTCTCAGGTTTCTGCCTCTTTAAAGGACGTTTTTCCTCGCCACTGTTGCACCAAATGCACTGCATTGCTCATGGGCGGAATTTGAAAATAATAGAGTGTGGTCTAGACCTACTCTGATCCATAAAGTGTCTGTAAAGTGTCCTGAGATAACTCCTGTAATGACTTGACACTATAAATAAAACTGAATTGAATTTTGTTCTCCACCACTCTCTCTCAGCTTAAATGAGCTCTCATCTTTTCATAGTCTTGTTATCAGAGAGTCATGGTTGGATGGAGTTCATTAATTTCCTTCTCCGCTGGTAAACAAGCCCATTGTCTAATTATGAGCCATCACAGCTAATGAGCACAAACATCTCTGTCTCAATACACCAAGAGATTCAAAGCGGTTCATCCTGCACACACTAAACAGCGTGTGAGCGCCCATACAGGAGGGTTAATTGCACAAAGGAGGGTTAGTTACACGGAGGACACACACACGGTAAATAAAGCAGGCGGACTGACCATGTCTGAGTCCACTCCTCGCTGCTCCGGCAGCAGGGGCTTCTCCTCGGTGAACTGCTGCTCCTTCATCCCCGCCATCCTGGACAGCAACCTGCAATCACCATGGCAACACGCACACACATACATCTAGGGTTACACCATTATTTCATTATGCAGAATACTTTCTGTTTGACCAAACATTTGCATGTGCATCGCTACCAGTGTGATACATGATGATGGCCGTTGTAACCCAATGGAATGAAAAACAGTCCTTCCTGGGGTAATTTCACAAATCCACATTGTGAAATGATGGAAGGACTCAGATCGCTGATTAAAGGTTGTACTGAACGGAAATAACGTGAGCAGCTGATAGATGAGTAGCTGATTGGAAACAGAGGAGATGGAATCAAGATGGAAATTAGTTTTGCTGCAAACCTGATTTATTGGGAAATCAACACAAAACATAAACCGTTACAGTACATATCAGAATTTAATGACAAGTCAATGAAAAAGTAAAAACAGGACCAGTGATGCTTTAGATTGGAGCTAGAGATAAATCCTTTCCAAACTGATTTTTTTCCGTGGAGTTTTCATTATGCTACAGTATGTTTGCTGTGTGTATCTTTGAGGTCTGATAACTGCGTTGAATGCATTTCCTTGCTCATACAACGCATTCTCATGAATGGGTTCGTATGATATCGTACGAAAAACTTGTGCACAGCAATTTGTGTGATATCCTACGAAATTAGGTGACCGCCATCACATAACAACTAAGTTTAGCTTTAGTTTAGCTTAGTTAGAGAAAAGGTTACTGGGAGTCGGGTACCATTTTAGGGGCTGTTTCAGTTGAGTTTAGACGACAAAATGTGAGTGTCATGTGGGGATGACAGCGAAGTTTAGGCACCAAAACGACTAGCTAAGATTTGAAAAATAGGTTGTGGTTTGGATTAAAACACTGGTCCCCAGTGGTGGAATGTATTTAAGTACATTTACTCCAGTACTGTACTTAAGTCCAAATGTGCTCAACACTGGAGAAGGATAAATATAAAAATGTTAATATTTTGATTATATCTGTCTCCTTCAGTTATTAAAAGTGGTAGAAGAAGTCTTCAGCTATTTACTTAAGTAAAAGTACTAATGACACACTGTGCAAATCAGTGGTGGAATGTAACTAAGTACATTTACTCCAGTACTGTACCTAAGTACAAATGTTGAGGTACTTGTACTTTACTTGAGTCTTTTCTTTTCATGCCACTTTCTACTTCTACTCCGCTACATTTCAGAGAGAAATATTGTACTTTTTACTCCACTACATTCATCTGACAGCTTTAGTTACTAGTTACTTTACACATTAAGATTTCTGCACACAAAACACATGTAGTTTATAAGATACAATGTTTTATTATAAATGAAACTAGCCAACAATATATAGTCCAGCTGAAATGATTAGACGAGTTAGTTGATTGGCAGAACTTTTTGGATCGTTTCCAGTTTCTAAAATGTGAGGATTTTTCTGCATTGAGTTCTTTTACTTTTAATACTTTGAGTACATTTTCCTGATGATACTTTTTTTTTTTTTTACTTCAGTAACATTTTAAATGCTGGACTTTTACTTGTAACTGAGTGTTGTTACAGTGTGGTATTAGAACTTTTACTTGAGTAAAGACTCTGAATACTTCTTCCACCACTACCAGTCCCCTTAAGTAGTACTCCCGGGACACAGACACCCTTTTCCTGGGTGAAAGTCTGCCCGGGACACAAACTCCGCTCCCCCACTTGAAAGCCCTGTGTTTAAGATCCAAACCATCCACTCCGACCTCCTCCCTACGCAGACCGAAGCGGCCTCTGGCTACATTTACATTGCTACGTTTTGTTTTAAAAACGAATATCTTTTGCTACATTTCCCCCTCTCATTCCCCCTGCTCTGGCGTTTCCCCCTCTCATTCCCCCTGCTCTGGTGTTTCCCCCTCTCATTCCCCCTGCTCTGGCGTTTCCGAGCCCCTAATCCGGAGACATTTAGAAACACTTCTGACCCGTTTTAGTTTGGAATCTGCAGGGTTGTGTTGCAGTCTCAACGGCCGCAAACAGAGACCTTTGGCAACACCGACACTGACGCCAGTGTTTCACCGCCTTTCTAACTGTCATAATGTCTCGTTCGAGACTAAGCTATTAACATTACCATGGCCACTACCAGCAACGGGCACGTGCATGCCCAGTATGAGAATGTTGATGAGATATGCGGTTTAGGCGCATTAGTTTAAACGGAGATTATTTAGATTAGAAGAGCTAAAAACACTTGTGTGCACGGAGAGCACTTTTGGCTCAAAACTCTGCTTAAAAAACAAAACGTGGCAATGTAAATGTAGCCTTATACAGCAGCAGTTACTGTGGTGCATTCAGCAATAAATAAGTGGAATAAATACAAATAAAAGCATTTCTTTTCGTAGATATATGTATAAATGATTCATGAGAACAGCCTGCCGCGGAATACATTTGCAAACACCATTTTTTGAGCATTTTGAGACCTGCCTTGCTTATATCCTTCGTTCTGCCTTTGTTGGCGCATTGCTGTGTTTCTTGGTGCATAGGTCACTGGAATAATGTGAAACCAGTGGCAGTCACCTGTATGCAAGCATGCATGTTTGTTCTTGTGCGAGTACATGAGACAAAGAAAACAGGGACTCACTCATAAACCCAATGCTCTAGGACTACTAGAAGTCTATAGGGTACCTCTAATTGTGCTGGAATTTGTACATTGTGTGTCTGGACTTGCAGTACGGTGAGTAAAAAAACACAGTTTATGTCATGTGTCTGCAGTCCTGACATGAGTTTAATCCACCTAACAAGGAAGTGATAACGCAGGACAGATACAGATTGTATTTCCTCTGTACACACAAACACCACCTCACTCTCCACTACACTCTAAAAAGCAATCCCTGAGAGAGATTGACCAACCATCTTTTTTTTCCAAAAGGTTAAAGTACAGTATCTACAAAAAGGCAGCAAACAAAGATATAGATGCCTCCTGACTGATTACTCTGTATAAAGTGGAGCTTTCAAGTGCCTACTGCCCCAAAGATAATAAGAGAAAGAGGCTGTATTAAGGTCTGATTAAACTGGCCTTTTGTGTTTGAGGGCACACACACACACACACAGACACACACACACTGGCAGATTGGTTAGAGTTACAGTTTTTTTTTTTTTCGAACAACACTCTCTACAATTTCTCCTTTAATGTGAAGTTAGAGAGATGGATGTAACTGATGATGTCACTGACCCAATTCCGTCAGGGCTTGCAACACCTTGACAATGGTATCAACCCACACACCACCTCTCTGTCTCTTCCCTTCCGTTTCGTTCCACCCTTTGCTCTCTCTCCATCGTCATTTGCCCTCTGTCTCCTCTGTCTGGCAGTGGTTCAGCGAAATCTGTTTTTATCCGACACCCTTAAAGAGACAAAGCCCAGATGCCACTTACAGTCATTCCCTGCAGCTGATGAAGTGTGTGTGTGTGTGTGTGTGTGTGTGTGTGTGTGTGTGTGTGTGTGTGTGTGTGTGTGTGTGTGTGTGAGACCCTAGAGTGTCAGAGACACTACTTACAAATGAAAATCCACCCTATAAGAAATTATGTGGAAATTATCCACATCAGTCCTGGACAGATTTTTAAAGTAAACACTGACGGTTTAGAACCGAGATGCCCCATCTCGGAGTAGTTTCCTGTATCAGTGTCACGTGGGCTCCGCCACGGCCACGCCTCTTTAGGAGACTAGCGGCAGGTCCTGAGTGTGTCGATTCCAACGGGAGACGTGAACGTGAACACAGATTATGAGCGATTCTTTCGCCCCATAGTCACCAAAGTAAATATTGGAGCCATTCTTCAGAAGCCACATATCTCCTGAACATTCTGACACTAAAATAGTCATTTTCAGACGGACACATCAGGAGAAAAAAATGAACTTTGTTTGAGACCTGTTTGTGTCTCAGGACCAAACTCTCGCGAGATCTGGCAACACAGAGAAGCTAACGTCAACTAATGTTCACGAACGCCATAACAAAACTAATCTACGTGATGCTAAACATGTCTGTTAGCTGTGTAAACATCTAATGTTAGCAAAATAAAGTGTTAATAAATTATTGAAATATAAGACTACATTTACACGTGGCCGGCTATTTTCATAAACGGACATTTAGAACCTCTATGTTTTCAGAAAAGTGTTCGTTTACATGTGCCCGTGTATATATGCTGTCAATGTCGTTAAGAGCACGCCACACCTGTAGGTGGCAGTGTAACGAGAAGCTCAAGCCCATGTTAGCCAATCACAAGCCCGAAAATAGCAACAACAGCAACGAATCACTTCCTCTTTCTCTCTCTCGGCTGCCTAAACCTCCGTTTGTCTCAGTTTACATGCAAACGTGCAAACGAAGTTTTCCAAAATCTCCACTTTGGCCGGAGTTTTTAGAAATAATCGTTTTCTGTGATGAAAACGGGGTTTTCGTGTAAATGAGAGGCCAAACCGCAGGAAAATATCTGCGTCTTCCCTTCGTGTAAACAGGGTATAAGTTTCATCCATCCACACCACGTTCACTACATGTTCAATCGAGGCCACGCCCCTTTTGGAGACAGGAAGTGTGTATATATATCATACCATCGGCGCTGCTTTAAATGCGCTCGATCTTTAGTATAGAGCAGTGTTACTCTGTGGCCCCCCAAGCTTTAATTTGAGGCTCGCATGGCAGTAAATAATACAGTGATATGATCATGCAATCAATACAGATATTTCATAAACACATTAAAAACAAGCAGGGCTATACCATAACCTTAAGTCATCTTACAAATATATATATTTTTTTAAATACCCAAAACAGTGGCATTACAAGATAGAAATATAGACTAGAAAAGATATTTAAACTTGCTCTGCCCTTCCATCCATAAGACTGACTCCCTGCAAAGTTGCCAGTTTGGGCGGTCTGTCCAGCTATGCAAAGAATTGCATATGTTCAGGGATGACAGACTGATAAGCAGACATGGTATTTATGACTGGATGTAAAGTTTGATACTTTGCAGTAACAGGCTCTCCTATTGACTTTGTCCTATCAGTGTGGCGCTCATAAAAAAAGTAGTGAAGACCATAGCTATTGAGGATCTTTGAAGTAAAGCTCCACCGCAAAGCTAATATGTGACTACTCTGCGCCACTGGCAACAAGACAAAGGGTGTCTTTGAGGCCACAATGGTGCAAATACCTCTAAAGTACTCAAATCAACCTGAGAGCTTCGTTCATGCAGCCAAGGCTTTTTAAAATGTTGGTGTAAACAGCTGCTGGAAAATGAAATATGTCTGGAAATGACGCATAAGGCAGCTGTGAGACTGAGCCAAAACTGTAAAGTTGTAAAACCAAAACGATGAGCGGAAAGATGATGAAATGCTCTGTGGAGCTGAGGGGAACTGTAGGCTTGGTAATCATTCTCTGTGGGTTCATCACTATGAGCTCCATATACTGTTTTAACTCACTGAGGACAAAAGACCCACTGGCGAGTCCAAGCAATGTTTGACAACGCTTGTATTCAAAAAGCGATTTTACAAACATTTTTATTTTAGACATTTATTTACTATTTTGTTCATATATTACGCTACTTTTGTGAACCCAAGACTTTTGTTAATTCATTTCAAGCACCAAAACAAGTGTGTAGGTTTGTTTTCACAAGAGACATTTGAGAAATTTCAAAAAGCAAATATCACCTTTTCAGCTTTAGGGTCAAATTATCTCTTTACACATTGCTCTGGAACAAATTTGGGCCTAACTTTACAGAAAGCTGAGTTTGTTCTGAACATTTTGATATGAAACACATGGGGATCATTTATATACAAATACCCTTAAAAGGTTAATTTAAAAAGATATGTAAAAATGCCCTTCGACCTCACAGGGTTAATAGTTAGATTGTGTCCTGGTTATGTTTCCAAGACGCATTACTCACTGGTGACGGGGAGCTTAGGCTTATTTTAGCAAACAGTTTTTTAGCAGTTAATGTCATTTATCATTAAGCTGTAGGATATTCACACAAACACATTTTGGGTAACTCTGGGTAAACACATTCTTCTCTACATGAAGGAGTTCCAGAAATATACCAGAAAGGGGGAAATCCCTCGCAACCGCTAGATAAACATGGAGACAGGCACCCATTCCATTCAAACCTAATGATTTTGTTTTTCTCTTCTTCTCCCTCCCATTGTGACCAGTTTATTAAGTGGGTGAATGTGACCTTTCTGAGGCCACTGGACCGGAGCCACGAAGGGAACAGAGACCAAACAACACCTCCTCTCTTCTTCCTGCTCCCTTTACTTTATAGCTGTATTTCTACTGTTTTCCTCCATCATCATCCTTTATCTTCTAATTAAAATAACAAATCAGTGACATGTTTATTTGAGCCAATTTATTTCTATTCTGTATTTCTGATTGACATTAATGCTTTTTACTGTTGCTGTACGAACACCTACAGAAGAGGATTAGGGCCGCATGTGAAAATTTAGTCTAAAGTCAGAATTATTCTCATTATTCTCAGAATTCTAAGAAAAAAGTCTAAATTCTGACTTTAAACTATGTTATGTTACGAAGCCTGTCGCACATTTACATATTAAGTTTGTTGTCGAGTTTCAAAAAGGCTTACGTTATGAAACGGACCTGGCGATGCAGATTCCCATCACCATAGCAACTCGCTGTGCACAAGGCGAGAGGGGAGAGCGACGCTGCTCTGCTCTGCTCACAGTCACATGTTGGATGTCATCGACGTTCCCACACGAATCAAATCCTTTATATAATAACAATACTTCCAGCTGCTGAAAGTATTCCTCTCTCCGTCATCCTCCGCTTGGCTTTTTTGTCAGGGTTGTGGGTTTCTGTTGTCGTGTTTCCTGTTTTATTTTGTTAACTCTTGCTCAGTGTTTTGATTGATTCCTGTTTCTTTGTTATTTGTGCTGTTTTTCCTGTACTCATCTTGTATGTTTCACTTGATTTACTTCTTGTTATTATTTTGTAGTGTTTGGTTTCATGTGTCTTTGTTTAGCTTTGTTTCCTGTTTGAGTCTGATTTGTCCATAGTTTCACATAGACAGACCTTCCTCCACAGCGCTGCGGAGGAAGGTCTGGCTAGTCCACACAGCATTCCGGGATGGGAGAAAAATGTGCTCTAGTTTATTGCCATTTCTTTAAACCAATCACAATCATCTTGGTTGGCGCTTAGCACTGGGAAAAGCCGTGGTGCCTCTGCTAAATAGTTTCAGGAAGGAAAATAAGGACATACGGTGGAATTTCCGGCGGCACCAGAGCAATCCCGGAAGTGGAAGGTCGAGGATATAGACTACCCTGGCCCTGACCTGCCGCGCGCTAAATTACAACAAGCGTACACGTCACGTCAGGGGCATAGCCGTAATTTCCGAAGTGAGAGGGACAGCTTGTTCAGTAGGAGGATTTTTATAGAAAAATATCTTATACCATAAATATCCTATGTCCGGGGGCAAAGCCTTATTTTAAATGGAAGTGCACACTTGCGACTGACATTGGAGACTCCTGACTGTCAGGAAGATCAACTCAATATGCATTAGACAGCCTGTAAATTGTCTTAAGCTGGAATCAAAAGTAGAACTGGATGAGTAACGCCAGCAGTCACAGCCCAAACGGCTGAACAGACAAAGCAAAGAGCGCCACCTACACACATTCTAACGTCATTGACAGATAATCCTAAGAAAATGAACACTGTGCCGCCCACAGACAGCACAGAAATAAGCACTGAGCATGAAATATTCAAAACAACAAGCATCCTAAAGGATAACCTCATCATTATTTCACTTTGATAAATCCTTGTTTCTACCCTCCTTGGGTTTCTTACATACTCGCTTCCAGGGATTTACAATTTTGCCTCTAGGACCATCTGTGTACATCATACTGGATTTTCTCTAAATTTTGCATAACTTTGAGAACATTGTCTCCCCTAAGGTTATTGATCCATCAGCATAAAACTTAATTACACAACTCAGACATTAGATCCCCCTATACAAAATGTATTATGTTTTATCTGTCACTGCGTACACACACATAGTAACACAATCTTTAGGAAATCTTTCTGGAAAATCAGCTAAACAACAACACAAACGGCAACAATACTGAATCATTCATCGGGGGGTGGTTTAACATCAGTTTTTAAAGCTAAAAAAGAGCTTGGAAATTTGTAGCGTATGTGATTTAGAACAGCGTTTATTGATTTTAGGTTTTATTTATCATTTATTGATTTGTGGCCTTCAATGTTGTTTTGCTGACCTTTCACAGTGATTGCTGATCGATTATAATATCCAGTGTCTACTTACTGTATGCTTGCCACCAGTTTCTCTATACTGACAAACAAAGAAAACAGTCTGCTCCCTCCTACAACCGCGATGGCTGCAGCTGATTGGATGAACGCGTCACGTGGGGCAGTCTGCTCCTGGATTTCAAAACTGACCATAATGGCAGCTCGTTCAGAATACGATCTGTTATTTTGCGAAAATAGTTCACCAAAACGTAGAGAAATAGGCCATGCAATTACTGAATCTGTCTTTATTTCAGATCGACAACTGTCAGTTTAAAAGATTTTCGTCAGCTTTTGAGAGGCGCCGAGCCGAGTCGGCTGCTCCTCATTTGCATAAAGTTGGCTGGATTCAACTTTAGGCAAATGAGGAGCCAGCGACTCGACGCCCCGCTTCTCCAAAGTCCCTGCGACACTACCAGAATTCATTGCATGGCTGCTTCCATAGAAATGAATGGGAAGCGTTGAAATGACGCTGACAATGGAGGTTAGTTCTGTTTCGTTCTCCACCAACTAGTCCCTGACTGTCAGCGGTGTCTGTCTAATGTTTGGTGCTAAGCAAGTAGTGTAAAGTCAGTACATTAGAGCTTCTTTTTTATACTGAAAACAGCTGCCTGCTGCTGCTAGAAAATGGTGCTGATGAGAAGAGACTTTGCGGATGTAAAACCTCAACAATTCAGTTCAGTTCAGTTCAATTTTATTTATATAGCACGTTTAAAAACAACCATAGTTGACCAAAGTGCTTAACAAAGTTCAAAATCAAAGAGATAATATACACAAACAATACACTGTATACAATACAAAATAACCAACAGCACAACAACAAGGTCAAGATATCAAAGCTCAACTTGATTTGAAAGCCAAAGCATAGTAATGGGTCTTAAGCAAGGACTTGAAAGTTTCAATGGTCTGAGCTGTTCTTACATTAATAGGTAGACCATTCCAGAGGTTTGGAGCAGCCAATGAAAAGGCTCGGTCACCTTTATTTTTTAACCTGGATCCGGGCACATCGAGGAGCATCTGATTGGAAGAGCTCAGTGCTCTGACAGGTGTGTGGACATGTAAAAGCTCTGATAAATAAGAAGGCGACAACCCATTTAAGATTTTGAAAACAATTAATACAATTTTAAATTTGATCCTGAAACAAATTTGCGAGTGGAGCGTGGCCAAAACCGGTGTGATATGGTCGCACTTTTTAGTCCCAGTTAAAAGTCGAGCTGCTGCGTTCTGGACTAACTGTAACCGACGAAGGGATGACTGATCCAATCCAACATACAAAGAGTTACAGTAATCTAAATGGGACGTAATAAATGCATGTATGACTCTTTCAAAGTCTTTGCGTAGCAGGTAAGGCTTAACCTTAGCCAATAGTCTCAGCTGAAAGAAACTGGTTTTAACAACAGAGCTAATCTGTTTATCAAATTTAAAAGCACTGTCAAAAATCACACCCAGATTCTTGGTAAAAGGTCGAATATGGGAACCTAAAGTACCAAGAGCATCAACACAGGCACTAAAATGTTCAGCGCGACCAAACACAACAATTTCAGTCTTATTATCATTGAGACAGAGAAAATTCTGATCCAACCAAATTTTGATATCACTCAAGCAGTTCAACAAAGGCTGGACAGTGTCCTTGTCATTGTTTTTTACAGGCAAATAAATTTGTACATCGTCTGCAAAACAACAAAAAAAACAATGAGCTAAAAGAAGCTAAAAAGCTAACTGGAAAGTTGGGTGATAATTCTCTGTGAATTCACAATCAATTTCACATGATATGTAATAATTTGATACATTGTTTACATTAAAAACTATTAATTAGTGCAACATTGCTGGCTTTACAAATTACTCGTACATAGCCACTCGGAGATGGTATGACAATAATTACAACCAATTGATTCCTTCAAACCATGCAACAACATAGGTCATTTATTCCTGCCCTCTAATGCAACCCACAGGATCCTTTCATAAATATTACAGGTGTGTTTTACATCTAAACCAAAGTCACGGTTTTAAACACGTTAACGTTGTGAAGCGGTCGCAGTTTGGTTAGGTTAAGGCACAAAAACTACTTGGTTAAGTTAAGAAAAACATGGTTTGGGTTAACCCTCTGAGGATGAAAGACACACCGGCACCTCCAAACAACGTTTGACAAAACCCCTACTCAAAAGGCGATATTACAAAATATTCTAGACGGGATGTACCGAAAAAGTGAAAGTGAGGAGCATTTATGGGTTCAAGTCGGGAACCGGCCTACTTTACATATTTCAAGGGTGCTAAATCCCAAAAAACTGGTACCCAAGCGAAATTGTGAGTTTTTGACTTTCTAATTTGCATATCAAAATGGCCGCCAAATTGCCTATCTTGCTCAGTCGTTGGACCATTTCCCCCTAGTTTGTTTGTAAGTAGGCAATCAAAGATGAGGAAATTAAGTTTCTAGATCTATAGTCTAGGGTCAGAGCAAGGATGTAGTGGAGGCTCAGCGCCTTTTTTATGTATATATATATATATATATATATATATATATATATATGCAAAATACCAACTTTTAAGGTGAAATTAAGCATTATTTGTGTCATTTTTTAAGGCCGACATAAATATTCAATCAATATCACTCTTAAATGTTCCCAGTGTATATATGATATGTGATGTATTCCATATTACATAATAACTAAGAAAAACACCATGGCAAGTTGTCTGAGATTTCATTTTTTTATGCAAACAAAGCATTTATGCTCTTAATTCAAACATCGAAAAACCCCAAAACACCATGAAACTTCCCTTGAACAGTTCTACAGATCACATATTGTTTCTGTATATTTTCTTTCATGTTTGTAGCTAATTGCTTTACTTTCATCTGTCTTCTTCTGTAAGTTCCATAGGTCACTCCGCATTTCTGTATATTTCCTTTGGAGTCTAGCTTTCGCTTTCTTCTGTTATATTAGTTCTACAGATCACATCTTGTTTCTGTATATTTTCTTTCATGTTTGTAGCTAATTGCTTTGCTTTTTTCTGTTAGATTTTTAGTTCTGTAGTTCACTCCCTCTGTAAATTGTTTCTGGTAAATTGGTTTTATACCTTTCTAGTTTGCTTGTGTGCCATTTGTCTTTGGAATTTCATTTTGATTAGTATTTCTTTCTGCAGTCCTTTTCCAAGTTCTTTGGTTACCCCTTGCCTTGGTATACTTGAGGACTACAACTCCACATTTAAACAAGGACATTGGTCATCACTCTGACATGCACACATTGCAGTGCATAACAGCCCTGATTTTTGGCATTTGCACTGGCGTGTTGTGCATTGTTTTTTACAGGCACACAGGATCATTTCCAGGCAACTTTCAGGTATTGGATTCTGTGACATAAGAATGGGCTGTAGTCCTGAATTGACATGTTTCCATCTCATGTTCAAGGGTGAAGGAAGCTCAGGTGTGGCATAGTGAGCATTTCTCCAAACCATTGCCTGGTAGTGTACTCTCAGCAGATGGAAGTGGAGTGCATCGCTTGTCGCCGGCATTGCTTCTGGTTTACCTGTCCTAGAGAAAAGTATATGCCTTGCTGCATCAACAGAGTCATTTTATGCACATCATATATTCTGCAGACAAAAGCCTCTGAAGATCTTTGAGTCTCCGCCGTGAGATCACCAATTCCGAGGTTGCTGAGCAATTGATGGTGCATTTTCCAAACTTTCCACGATGTACTTTTGGTGTGACTTGCAATGTATGATGTGGTATCACAACCAGTTAGTGCATGAAATGCTACTATGTTTGGGGTGGAATTATAAGAAATAAACTTGTATCAACAAAGGTGGTAATCTTTAGGGCACAACTGGGAAAAAACTAGCTAGCTGTTTTTTCCCTCCAAAACTGTTAGCTAGTTTTCTCCCAGTTGCTAGCCATCTCAATATCATTGAAATACACAATTTTGACCCACTATGGTTGAAAAAGTATCATTTTGGATAAATAGGGTAACAAGTTCAATCAATAACTAAGGAATATTGACATTGTTTGTCTAAAAAAATCAAAAAACAGGAAACTTACCAAAGCGTGTGAAACTGTTACGATCCTCTTTGCTGTTACATTCATCTCAGGCAAAAGGTCCTCAGAGATGGGACTGACCATGCTATGTCCTGATCTAAATATTCAACTTGGGAAGTTTCATGGTGGTCTCTTTTTGAATATTTCTCCCTATTCACCTGGGTTTTTCCCATCTTAGAATTTAGAGAACAAATGCTTAATTTGCATAAAAACATGAAATCTCAGACAACTTGCAATGGATTTTTTTCTTTGTTATCATGTAATATGGTGTACATCATATGTCATATCAACAGGGGAAATTTCAGAGTAACATTTATTGAATATTTATGTCCACCTTAAAAATGACACATATAATGCTCAATTCCACCTTAGAAGTTGTACATTTGCATGTATATACATAAAAAAGGCAGTGAGCCTCCACTATATCCTTGCTCTGACCCTTGACTATCGATCTAGAAGCTTAATTTCCTCATCTTGATTGCCTACTTACAAAAACACTAGGGGGAAATGGTCCAATGACTGACAATGTGCAAGATGGGCAATTTGGTGGCCATTTTGATATGCAAAGTAGAAGGTCAAAAACTTAAAATTTCGCTTGGGTACCATTTTTTTTGGACTTAGCACCCTTGAAATATGTAAGGTAGGCCGGTTCCCGACTTGTACCCATAAATGCTCCTCACTTCTTATAGAAGGCCTTTTTTCTGAAATCCGTCTAGACTAAAAATTGTATTTAAGACATTTATTTACTATTTTAATCATGTATAAGCTAAGGCTTTGGTAAACTAATTTCAAGCACCAAAACAATTCATACAACACACATCATAAGTTAAGGTTTGTTTTCAAAAGAGATTTGAGGAATTTCGTATGATGTCTGTTACTGTTTTTTGTTGTTATGATTATTCTTAAAGAAACATGTAAATGCCATGCAAACTCCTTTGTTGAATGAAATGTTTCACAATAAATATATTTCAAATGAGATTTGAGGAATTTCAAAAAGACAACATCAACGTTTCAGCTTTAGCGCCAAATTATCTCTTCACACGTTGCTCTAGAAAAAATGTGGGCGTCACTATACAGCTGAGTTTGTTCTGAACATTTTGATGTGAAACACACAGGGATCAGTTACATGAAAATTTCCTAAAAAGGTGAATTTAAAATCAGACAGACCTTTTTCACCACGTGGTGAGGTACATGACGTAGTTCTGTAGAAAAAACATTGTGGTTTGCCGTTTACTTTAATTTCAAAAAGGGACATGAACCCTGGTCTCCTGCATGAAAGTCTGTAAGTTTGTTTGACCCATCCCTCCTTACGCCGAATTTGCCGCTCTTATTGTTCGTCACCTGACTTTTGACTTGTTTTGTTCCCGTCATAATTACTATGGCTGCTAGAGTGCGCCACCACTATAAATGTAAATATGAGTCGTAATTGCTGCTTCAACAACTTAATGAAGCAGGGGAGGACAGTCTTAACAAATGTGTTATTTCCACCAACTCTGCTTCTCTTGCATGGGCATTCTCTGCTGTTAAATCGGCTTGTGTCACTCTCTCCGTTCCAAACTATTTTCCCTGTGCACCTCCTTCTCTGTCTCCCAGCATTTCATCCCTTCTTTAGCCGTCTTTGGCTAGTTTTCTTTTTCTTCTTGCCACTCACAGCATGTCTCTCTTCTATCCCTCTCGGTCACTGCAAATATTTCACTCAACTCTTCCTCCTTCACACCATTTCATCCTCCCATCTCTGTCTTTTCTCGTCTCACCCCGTCTCATCCCTCTCTTCCTCGCCATCTTTATTCACTCTGACGTGCTTATGTCAGACAGCTGGTTGTGAAATCAATTACTACATTACACCGGCTATATTTGGCCTCATGATGCCACTGCTGCCAGTGGAAAGACACCGGTGCTGTCCTCCTCTGATTTAATGCCATGTCTAGTGCCTAAATGTGCATTGATCCATGGTGAAGTTGTTGTTTCTTTACTGTAACAAGAGATGTTACTCAAACACATGTAGTTTAGGATTTATATGTGATTGTGTGTCTCCTTGTTAGTCTATGTACACAGTTTGTAAATGGTGGGTGAAGTTGTGAATTTGTGAGCATTTAAATTGGTCAGACTGCCTGTTCATCATTTGGTCTGCTGATCACTTTGTACGGCAGCAAGACGGCTCAACAATTACTTTTTAGATTGGGATGAAATTTGAAGCATTTATAGTCCCCAGAGGATGATTCCTAATCATTTTGGTGACTCTGTGACTTTTCTGTCTAGCACCACCATCAAGTAAAATTTTTCACTCGACAAACTCTTCTGTCCTTAATTTTCAAATGACAAATTCTTCTGACCCTAATTTCCACTTGATAAACTTCCTAAGGTATCTTAAAGACTCTGGCCAGATTTCTATGGAATTTGGTGTAGTCAAGGTCCCCATAAAATTATTCCTTAAGGTTTTTTTGTGGATTGCTATGAAACTCACTTAGCACAGTCTTTGGGACACACCTTCAGGACAAACTTTACATTTGGATTCCAGCTACTGATAAGAATGTAGGAATAATAATAGTAGCAGTACTATAATGTAGGTCACTCAGTTTGGTAGGTCAGTGTGGTAGGAAGAGATTGTTAGACTATATCGATGACATTCCACTTCCGGGATTGTTCAAGTCCCGCCAGATGTCACACACCTTCTGCTTTCTTTGTGTTGGCGTTCTAACCTCCGGTGGATTTGTGAGGACTGTGGTTAGCTGCTCCTCAGATCTCTGCAGGGTAAATCCAGACAGCTAGCTAGACTATCTGTCAAATCTTTCCAATCTAGTTTTCTGTTGCACGACTAAAACTACTTTTGAACACACATTCCACCAAAACAAGTTCCTTCCTGAGGCTATTTTGCAGAGGCACGGTGGCTCTGTCCGGGGCTTAGCGCCGCCCACGACGATTGTGATCCACAGCGCTGTGGAGGAAGGCAATGCGAGACTAGAAGATTGTAAACCACTGGTTCAACCCACTTTGGAGATGTTAGAAGAGCAACGTTGGAAGCAGTGGAGCTGTGCCATATCAAGATATTCATGAGAGGGTGAATTGTTTCAGCCCATTATCCTTATAATTCCACAACTCAGGATTTACATCCAGTGCCAATGTTGAGTGCCAATGCAGGAAATGATGTGCCCTATATATAGCGAGGTGGGAAGTAAGGGTGTGGATGTCGGGATGGTGCATGGGCATCTGGCTTTTACACAATGGAACAAACTTTGCGTTCGGTCATAGACCTGCAATTAACATTCATGTATTCATATTTTATTACATTACATTATATTACATGTCATTTAGCTGACGCTTTTATCCAAAGCGACTTACAATTAAGTGCTTTCAACTGTGAAGGTTTAAACTCCAGACAACAAGTAGTAAGTGCAAGTACATTAGCTTTAAATAAGCAAAGCTACAAAGAGACATATGAAAGTGCAGGTTAAGAATTTTTTTTTTTTTTTTTCTTTTTTTTTCGAGATGTAGTCGAAAGAGATGTATTTTTAGCCTTCGGCTTTCGGCCATCCTGATGTCGATGGGGAGCTTGTTCCACCATTTGGGAGCCAGGACAGTAACCACGATCCTAGCCGTTTGTTTTGGTTGCCTCACCCTAAGCATACATAAACCATAGTTGATGTATGTGTAGATATAGAAGGCAAGAATTTTAAAAACCACAAAAAAGATACATTGTCATTAAGTTGAGCTCATAGGACTTGATGTTACAATCCCTTTGAATAATCGCCACGTTATTGATGTCTTGAGTGGAGGTTAGGGGTAATCACTTCATTGGGGACATCAGGTGGGCACCCTCCTTCCTTGGTGTTTCATTGATAGGCCCACAACACCTCCGCAGGACTCAACAGCGACGCCTGGCGTCCCAGGTGCGCTCCCCTCTGCTTTTACCCCTCTAGCTGGTCTGTTTGCATTCCAGTTGGGGTCCTTTCTTTTCAGCCAAAGCCAGTTGCTACTTCGCTCGGCAGCCTCTGACAGTGATCTGACAGCTTGTCGTAATGCCTGTCCTCGGATTCCTATCCCTTTCAGCAGCCTGGTTGGTGAAGTGGCTACAAAACCTCTGCAACCGACTTCTACTGGTAGCCCCTGGGTTCGCCAGCCCTGTTGTACTGCCTCGGCTGCTATGTTTAAACATTTAAGCCTTTTGCGTTCAAACGCTTCTCCAACTGCAGCGTAACCATGGCACAGTTAGCTACACGATGTACAGGGACTGGCAAGGTTGACCACGAGCTCAGATCCGGCCTGAGACTAGTTGTAATGATCTCTAGCGGATGTATTAATTTTTTGCAGAACTGTCCGGTATTAATGTTCTTGAAATGACCTGGAAATGGGGTGGATTGTTTAAATAAAATTATATATTCTTCATATTATAATATAGATAACTAATATGTTGGAATATATTTGAACATTATTATATTCTCCGACTTCATTTCACCTCCTCCGTTCAGGAATGTGTATTGTACCTGATGAAAGGATCAGTGAGACATGTGGCCATCACAGTGCAGTCTGCACAGTGGAGAGCCTAACTTCAAAGCCTCTCTTTATCCCTCAACCAACTGTGGTCAGGCAGCCAAAGTGCCAGTGGGTGAGAAGTTATTTACAGGCCTGTTTTCTATGTCCACTCTTTCATTAAGGAACACTGCCAAAAAACAGCCTTTTCTCTCAGAACAAGTGGCTTTTTAGTTTCTAGTTCGGGAAGAAACTGGGTCTGCTTTTACAGCAGTTTGTTGAAGAGAACAAAATGGACCTGTCCTCTTTTCTTTTCACTCGCTCCTTGGCTCAGGGTTGCTATGACAACCAAGCTTAGTCTGGCTTATGGTCTGGCTCACCTTCTCCTCATTGCTTTTTTTATGTTACACAATATTTTCCCACCATCTTATGAGAGCTTGCACCATAGCATGAATACTATAATTGCATTTGCATTGTCATTGTTTCAACTAATAGATTAATTAGGCATTATTGCTCTGGCATCCCTGACAGCCCCTTTGAATGTTATCAGCCAATTGAACGTTAGTAATAGTTATCACTACCATAGATATTAGGTGGCAGCAGTGTTGTAGTCGAGTCACCAACTGTCAGGTCCGAGTCAAGTCTCGAGTCTGCAGTGTTCGAGTCCAAGTCCACGTCACCAAAGAAGAGTCCAAGTCGAATTCAAGTTGAGTCTCGGGTCACCAGTGTTAGAGTCCGATTCCCAGTCCGAGTCACCAAAGGAGAGTCCTAGTTGAATTCAAGTTGAGTCTCAACTCCCAAGTGTTCGAGTCCTAGTGCCAGTCCGAGTCACAAAGAAGAGTCCAAATCAAGTACAAGTTGAGTCTAGAGTCCCCAGTGTTAGAGTCTAAGTCCAAGTCTGAGTCACCAAAGAAAACACAAGACGTTGGGTTAGGTTGGGGTTAAAACACAGCGCCTGGGATAGGCGCTACAAGGGGCACGGGCACAAGGGGACCACTGATGTGGGAACCCACTTTAAAAAAACAGATTTAGTTATTTAAAAAGCCATAAAAAGGGACCCAGATATCAAAAGCAGGTTAAAAGAACCACTGAAGACAGGACGGTCAGCGGCAGTATAAAACTTTAAATAAAAGGTCACCTCCACACCTGCCCTTGCCTCTCTCTTGGAAGGATAAAATAAATGCCCCGGTGTCACAATTAAAAATCCATAAAAGACACAAGGGATTTCTAGAGTGTTTATTAAAAAAAAAACCTAACCCTGTTAGGGTTGTTCGTGTCCCAGTAGTACTACTTAGAGGAAACCAGTGTTCCAACACAAACCACAAACTTATTTTTTAATCTTAACTAGTCATCTTGGTGCCTAAACTTAACTGTCGCCACTGCATGACAGTCAACTCATGGCTAAATTTAACTGTAACGATCGCTGTAACAACCATGACTTAAGGTGCGTTACCTGGCTCAGAGTCACCTTTTGTTGGCTAAACTTAACTGTAACGGCCTCTGTCACGACCATTAACTACGGTGCCCGGTAGCCGGCTTACAGAGACCTTTTGTTGGCTAAACATAACTGTTAAGACCGCTGAAATCAGCAGTCAGGTTGCCGTAATTTTAAATATCATGTGAATTGTTGTGCCTAACTTTTTGTACAATATCATACAAACCGGTTCATGAGAATGCGTTTAAATGAGTGAAACCATTTGTATGTTATGTATGAGTGATGGAAGGTTCGGAGCCAGTTTTTTTGCTCCAATCATCCAATGACAATGGAGCACATTGAGGGGATGCAAGGACAGTAAAGAGGCTCAGAGAGAAACTTCCTGTAATAGGGGGAAATCAACTGCCCATCCATGTGAAGGGGAAGCATCGGATCTGATGTACAATCACTGAATCAATATCTTGAAACTGGGACAGCAGAAAGAGACACAGGCAGAGAGAAAGAGAGACAGCAGGCAGAAAATAAGACGGAAGGATTGTAACCTGTGACAGCAACGGGACAGAGTTAGGAGAGAGATTTTCACTGGTTGTGAGTGGTTTGTCCACGGTAAAGGAAAAGAGTAGAGAACCCCTTAATAAAAACACCGAAGTTGACACAGAAAAGTGTCAGATTGAATATACTTCTTTCCTTTTATTTCTATGTTCAACATACCAGAAAATCTGCTCGGTCAAAGACTCCTACATGTTGAGTAAAACTGCCAAGGCTCACCTCCCTTCTCTCCACCTCTGTCAGGCTACAAGGTTCCTAGTCTCGCATTGCCAGACCTTCCTCCGGTCTGACTAGTCCACACAGCATTCTGGGATGGGAGAAAAACGTGCTCTGGTTTATTGGCATTTCTTTAAACCAATCACAATCGTCTTGGGCGCTGTACAGAGCAACAGTGCCTCAGCAAAAAAGCCTTCGGGAAGGACAGACAGTCTAGCTAGCTGTCTGGATTTACCCTGCAGAGATCTGAGGAGCAGTTAACCATAGTCCTCACAAATCCACCGGAGTTTAGAACGCCAACACAAAGAAAGAGGAAGGAGACGGACATCCGGCCGGAAATGAGGGACATCCAGCAGAACCTCCGGCAGCACCTGAACAATCCCCTAAATGAAACGTCATCAATATATACTACAAGGTTCCTGACTCTGCTCAAGTGTATTAATAATTAACAGATGGCTGCCATACTTCAAAAAGGCTAACAGCCCTCTAAAGGACATGGAAGCTAGCTGTCTCTCTCTCTCTCTCTCTCTCTCTCTCTCTCTCTCTCTCTCTCTCTCTCTCTCTCTCTCTCTCTCTCTCTCTCTCTCACAAGCTCACACTCCTCCTCCCCTTCACTGACATCACACACACACATCACCACCTGCATGCTTCTGCTGGCTGCTGGCTGCTTAGAAGATGGACTGACTGGTATAGTACAAGTGACAAGGACACATTGTTACAGATCTAGTACTTCAGCCAGAAAATTAAAAAGGAAATGCTGTGAAGTCAACTGCAGCTTTGAAGCTTGACTTCAACAACAACTTTTTGGTAAAGATAGAAAAGCATGCTGTACAGTAGTTAAGTGTGTCCTATGTCACAGGACCAGTGCATAGGGTTTAGTGGCATCTAGCTGTGAGGTTGCATTCCCTTTCTAGATAGGAGGCTCATGCCAAGCTGACAGAAACAACAATGTTTAGTTTCAATGTGATCATACATTAGTTAGAACAATTATGAATATGATTCTCTATTTCTGCCAACAGATGTCCCCTTAATTAGAAAACACTGCTCCCTTAAAGGTCCTATATTATGCTCGTGTTCAGGTTTGTACTTGTATTTGGGGTTTCTACAAGAACATTCTTACATGTTTTAATGTTCAAAGAACACATTTTTTTCTCATACTGTCTGTCTGAATATACCTCTATTTACCCTCTGTCTGAAATGCTCGGTTTACTGCCTGTCTCTTAAAGGCATACTATGTAACTTTTCCCGCTTCGGTGCCCCTACAGGTTGTCTCATTGGAACTACAGCTCATGCTGTAGTTCCAATGAGAGGGGCTTGGGGGTGTTGCAAGGACTTCCGCATGTCCGACTGTAGCAGCACTTTCTACCGATATAATGTATTTTTGTGACATCACAACCATACAGAAGTCCTTAACTGTACAGAAGACATTTCATTTTTTACAATATAGGACAGTCCATAATCCGCTGCTTTTTCATCTTGTGCCAGCAGCAGGTCCAAATGTTCATTTAGTCACTGACTTGTTGGCTAGTGCCATCATGAGGTTGCCATTTTTTCTTCTTCATTGAAATAACCCAACACATATTGGATGGATTGCCATTAAATTTGTTATAGACAGTAATGTTCCCCTCAGGATGAATTGTAATCCCTTTGGTGACCCTCTGAATTTTCATCTAGCGCCATTATCAGGTCAAATTTTTATTTTGTCCAATACTTGGTACCAATACTTTGTGTTTACCGCTAATTCGCAAATGTTAAAATGCTACCATGCTAAACTCAGATGGTGAACATGGTAAACATTATACTTTCTAAACATCAGCATGTTAAAATTCTCAGTGTGAGTAAAGAACATCTGGCTGAGAAACTCTGTGCCTAAGTACAGCCTCCCAGAGCTGCTAGCGTGGCTGAAGACTTTCAGTGTTGTTACAAAACACAGACTGGAAATTGATTTTTTTAATGCCTGAAATCAATAAAATACGTATCTACTGTAGTTCTGCTTCACTGAGTTTTTGCTTCACTTGGCAGTGTCCCTTGTTCAGTGAGGTCAAGCCTTAAAATTGTGAAATAAAGCAGGATACAGTGGATCCTTCACTACCTGTTTCCAGGAAGTCAATGTCATAATATTAAATGTATTGTTTTCTGTAATTCTTTATATTTTCAATAAAAAAAAGCAATTAACAAAGCTGCTTAAACATTGCTCAACAACAGTACAGTACATCCATTGAGCCACTGGATATGAGACGCTTTGCAGTATGTTACAGATTGCATTTCAAAGCATTCAATCCCCATTCCAATCTTTATCATTATTATCCAGTTGATCGTTATCAACTGGATTGTGTTACTATACGTTTTATACTTTTAGATTCACTAATCTTATGTTTTAATCTCTGTGAGTTGGATGTATTTACTGTTTTATGAACATTTCATTGCTTTGCAAGAAAATTTCAAGTATGAAGAATTTTGTGTTGCTTCTGAAAGTGGAGCAAAGCTTTGGTTTCTGAAGGGGGCGAGTCATCACTAGGTCTGGGTACCGAATTCGATACTTTTTAGGCACCGACTGAATTGCCCCCTTGGTATCGAGTATTGAAAAATGCCTCGCCAATCAATACCAAAGTTCAATACCTAAGGACTAAATATCACCAGCATCAGTGAGCCAATAAGCATGCTTCTACCAAGATCTAATAATGTCTGTAATTGGCTGTTAAACCTAACGATACATGTCGTAGACACATGCAGGAAGAACTCTACGTTACGCACAGAAACGGCTCACATTGTAGGAGCTGAAAAAGAAATAAAAGGATTTGTGCCGTAATGTTTAATGTTGTAATTTCTTTTTGTCAAAATGGATTTTATGAAATTATTATTGAAAAAAGTATCGTTCAGGAACCGGTATTGAAGTCGCGATATTGGTATCGGTACCGATAACGATACCCAGCCCGAGTCATCACGTCATTAGCTGATTATGCAGCAGTCTATCCCATCTATATCTGCTGTCTTATTTCATTCCTGATGACTTTGTTTATTTCAGTTGTTGGTGTTATTGAAATAGGTGGATGCTTCCTCCAGTCAAGCAGAGCGGAGATGTTAATCCTTACTGACATGCCCCGACATTCACTTCCATACATCATCGGTCACATCACCATCATCCAACCTGTTAGTCTGTGTGGTGAGCACAAACATGCAAAATGAACAGATACCTGCTGCTCCTGATGCTGACATCTTTTTACACACCTTAATGCAAAACAGAATTGGCATAATCATGGCACTGCTTGTATTTAAATTCCAGTTAGTAACTCAGCTCTCCCCACCATTTTAAGTGAAACCTTTAATTATTTATAGCAGCTGAATGTCTAGAGGAGTCTTCTGAGGCTGAGAAGCTACACAGAGCAGAGATATCAATGTCGAGAATTAAATATTAAATATCCGCTATCGGCTCCAGACTGAGAAGCACTTGTTTCTTCTGGCATAAAAAGCTTCCTTGTCAGCGCTATCAGATGAAAGCTTTTTTGTCTCTAAAAAGTGTTATAAACAGTATCCAAAAAGTCAGCTTTACCGGCAGTAAGAAAAGCAGCCACATTTGGGGATTAAAGGCTTTGTATTTTTGCGTTCATACATACTGTATTCATAGCATACAGCAAGCTGACCCAGGTAAAACAAAAGAGAATAAAGAGGACACAGGGAGTGTCCAGTCACACAGTGGTGTGCTCACACTTTTGACAACACACTCCCTCAGAGCTCTATTTTTGCCTCAGCTCTCAGTGGTGGCATCAGACTTTGGGTGTGCGAGGGCGGCGCCACCTTAAGGGTCTATGTTTCTGCTGAGTGTAGCAGCCACTGTGAAGGAGTAAGGCTAATATTAGTTTCCAGCAGTGAAGATGTGAGCACAGTACAGAGGACTGAACCTGTGTAATCTCCAGTCTTATTGATTCATTTACTTGGAGTGAAAGACAAATCTAAGAGCTTTAAAGAACTCTTTAAAGCCCAGTTCAGACCAAGCGACGAGCTGCGCTAAGACTGGCAACTACTTGCAACAAGCCGGTCTGCAGCCTTCTAAAACCTGCCTGTTTTTACACCAATATGAATAGGCGAGACGGTGTATCATCTCCATAGCAACGACTCTCTGTACTTTCGTTCTAACATCCGACAGACTTTATTGTAGCTGGATATTATGTATTTGTAGTGTCTTCAAATATGAATGAGGATAGTGATAGGGCTGCACGATCTGGAGAAACATTCATATTGTCATTGTGATTTACAATACTGCGATTACCATTGCGATATAATGGCATCATGAGTTTACCTGATTATTAAGGGAAATGCAGAAAATAAGCTACTAACATTTTGAAATGGGTATCAGATGGTTTGTTAAATTTTCATGTGAGATTTGATCGTGCGATTCTCGCATGATCACGTGATATTGCGAGAGGTCAACTGTCGTGAGCTTTACAGCACCCCTCTCCAGTGGTGGAATGTAACCGTGTACATTTACTCCAGTACTGTACTTAAGTACAAATTTGAGGTAATTGTACCTTACTCAAGTCTTTTCTTTTCATGCCGCTTTCTACTTCTACTCTGCTACATTTTACAAATATTGTACTTTTTACTACTTTTGACTACATTAATCTGACAGCTTTAGTTACTAGTTACTTTACAAAATGAGATTTTTGCCCACATGTAGTTTAAAAAATCTGATGTTTTATTATAAATTGAACTACCCAACAATATAACGGCCTACAAGTCCAGCTGAAATGATTAGACCATTAAACACTTAGTTGATTGACAGAACTGTTTTCGTCATTTCCAGTTTCTAAAATGTGAGGATTTGTCTGCATTGAGTACTTTTACTTTTAATACTTTAAGTATATTTCCCTGATGCTACTTACATATTGTTACTTAAGTAACATTTCCAATGCAGTCCAATGCAATGTCTTCAAACACAGCACCGTCTCGTTGCCCATGCTTTGTGGCTGTGACTTTTTTGCCGTGTCATCACTGAGTGGTCACCAACGGATAATTTGACTCATCGTCTTTCCTAATAATTTTGCACACATTTACATATGTGATATGTTTTGATATTGGAAACATAGTGGGATATATTGATTTCAGCTCTATCTCTGACTGTTTGGTATTAATCTAAGAATGCAAAACGATTTAGTTAGAGAAGTTACATTTTGAGTTCAATGTCTAGATTCTTTATAAGCACCAGCAGTGACGACAACCTGCATGCCAAGAATAACTTTATGCATAACTCAACTAAATCCTGCTCTGATGTATAACCTAAAATATGTTACCAGCTTTGAAGGAGTGCGTTGGATGGAGGAGAAGCTGACACTGCCTGAGATGTGAGTGAGCAAGTATGATTAAAGTGAGGCCCAGTGATATCCGGGTTTGCATATGTATGTATGCATATGTAAGGACCACGGACAAGAGGCCAGTGATACTTAGGTGGTCGCATTCACCTTTTTTTGTAATTCGGAAAGGCTGAGTGAGCACACTTTTAATCATCACCTTGTTCACAGCTGGGACTCTGCTCGGCAAATTTGTAGGCAGTGAATAAAGTCTTATATGACAACTTCTTCCAAAGCTAAAAACTTGTGCAATCCTGTGTGCCAGAAATATAAAACATAATATTTACAGGCGCCTATACTGTAGCTGATATCTCCACCAATGTGTAAACCATGACCTAGATCATAGTATCCATCTTACTGATTGTCATGATTGTTATACAGTATGTGTGGCACATATTGCAGAATTAACAATAAAGTTGACTTGGCTTGACTTTATTGGGGATTGTTCATGGTAGAAAGTGCAGCTAGACTCTGTCAGTCGGTCTTCGGCTGCAATGATAGATGGAAAGCCCAAGGGTTGATGCCTGCGCAGTACGCTCACGTTAACGTCGACAAGTGTATCGGGTGTGATCTAGCATCTACCCCGCCCCAACTTGCATGTGACACTCATAACCATGTTGTCTCATTGCTCTGATTTAATTGCATCCAGAGGCAGTCTGCGCTGCAATAACGCCCATTGGAATTTGAAAATGAACAGTGAGGTTCCAGACTAATATGCATTTAGGGATTAGTGGCTATGCCAGGCTAAGCAGTTGGTGGTGAAGGAGTAATAATGGTCATCGTCAACCTAAATGGTCCATCATATTATATCTTAATAGTGTTCTTGCAGCTCTGTTGCAACAGTTTGGGGAAGACCCTTTCCTATTTTAACATACAAAATGCACTTTTGTATGCAAAGCCAGGTCCATAAAGAAATGCTTTTCCCAGTTTGTTGTGGAAGAACTTGACCATCCTGCACAGAGCCCTGACCTCAACCCCATCCAACACCTTGGTGATGAACTGGAAGCCTATCACCAACATCAGTGTTGGGCCTCACTAATGCTCACTGAGTCATTTGGGTCTTTGGGTTAAAAATATGAGCTTCAAGCTAAAAGAGCACATCTACCTCTCACAGTTTTTATGAACATGCTTCACTGATCACTTGTGTCATGCTGAGGTGCTGAGGTGACATTATTAACCCTATCATTTACCATCATGCTAAGGCCACCAGCCACAGCAAAACACTACATCTTGGCCTCATCAACCAACATTTACACACCATGACTTATATTTAAATTATTTAAATGGCACTGTTGGACCGTCCACCAGACGCACTGAAAAATACAACCAAATGTCCACTCTAGTGGGTGTGTTTAATGGTCCGCCCACAGGGCTGCGGGGTGGATGCCAGCAGGCCAGACGGGCAGACAGTGTGTGGCTACCAGCAGTACACTGTGGGGTGAGGGGAGTGTTTGTCGAACTCCTTCCTGAACCAAATGGCGAACCAGATGTCGAGGAGCAAAGCTCAGTGGAGTACGCGGAGGGGATTATGGTTTCCTAAGCAAACCGCAGCCGCTTCCTTCAGAGACACATGGCTTTATTACAGCGGCCACTGAAAACAGGTCATAACCCAGAACCCCAACAGCTGATTGTCTTCCATTTTAATTTCTGACTGGGACTGGAGGTGTGAAGTCAAGTTATGTAGAAATAAAGGGGTCATCATTCCCCAGAGAGAGAATTTTAGAATAGAGCTTGATGAAAATCTATTGGCGATAACCTATAAAGCAATAAAGGGTTAACCCAAATTACAGAAAGACATACTGTAGGCCTACTTTTCTTTCACTTAACTCCATAGATGTATCTAGCCATAGGAAATACTTCAGGTTTTATGTGCCGAGAAGGGCTGTCACTTTTTTTTGGGCCGTTTTGCTTCATTTCATATTTCCAGTGTATTGAGAAACAGGATTCTAGGCTGTTGTCGTTGTCTATGCCAATGCAAAATGAAGAAAACTGGTAAAGTGTGCTGACCGGACAATCATAACACCAAACCATCTGAGAGGTCATTTTAAATTCAACACCATGGATACATTTATTGCGGGTAAAGGTACAGTAAGGCTGATTGATGACTTTGTAAAACCCAACTACCTTACATCAATGTAAGCTTGTCATGTTAGCTTGTAATAATTTTGCCTCCAACCCAATGTGATGGAGAATTTTTGTTTGTGGTTGTCATAGCATTGCACACATAGCCACATCCGGAGTGAAACAGTGTCCCTGTTACTCTGGATTATCCACAGACCTAATTGTACATTTTTATAGGAAATGTGTTCACACTGATGTCTGCAATTTATCCGGAGTAATGGGGACACTGTTCGGTAAGCTGGATCACCCATCCGCGTCAATAGTCAACGCTAAGTAAGATGACGTAGTATGAAGAGCGACAATGGTAGGAAACTGTATAAACAAAGATGCTCTATAACTAAAGCTTCTAGTGTCTCTGGTATAAAGAGCGAAATTCTGCATAACAAGGAAGGCTGGGTGGGGGATGGGTCGGACACCACGGGACTTTCACCCAGGAGTCAATGTTGACTTTTTTTTAATTACCTGGCTATGTAAGTAGGGATGGTTTATCGGTGTTTTAAGCCCCCAACATCTCCTTCCAGGCAGCGCTGCCTGGAAGGCGCTAGGATTAGGCAATGGTTATGGTTAGGGTTGGGATTAAGGTTAGGGTTAGGTGCCTTGAAGTCAACGGTCGCAGCGCTAACCCTAACAGATAGAGTTTTTTCTCTGATTGTTGCTACCTCACAGACACAGAGGGAAATTTGATGAAGATGATGATCCTTGCCCGGCTACTATCTTTGTTCCGTACAAATAACCCACTAATTAATGCACGTTCATTTACTACCAAAGCTCACATTTCTATTTTAGTACCAATCTGTATTCAGCGACATTTCAAATAATTTTCTATTGTTTTTGCTGAGAGCAATGGCCATTCAGTTTTTCTAATAAATAAAAACTCAACTCACAAACAACTCATCTTGAGGGCAAAATGCTAAATCATTTCCCACACTTATGAAACTGTTGCCCCTGGTGTGCCACCCTGTATTTTAATAGACATCCTCCATTAGTGGCCCCAGCGCAGGCATTCATTAACCAATATGTCAGCAGCAGCATTCACTTAATGAATGGATCCCCTTCTCTCTAACACATCCTGACATCCGCTCTGGCTCTGAACAAATTCTGATAATGAAGTCTTTTTTTCTGCAGTGATCACGTAAAGACAAAAAGTGTGTATTTTTTTGACAATTCAGGAACATATAATCATTATTACCACAGAAATGCTACTCTTTATTGCAGTTGCTGAGATGAAGATGAACCATATTGCATACACACTGACACTCCATAACAATAACATGTAATAATATGCATGCAGAGATGTGTGGAACGTGCAGTTCCTTCCAGACTGACTCAGACAATCACACAGGACAGCCAGCATCCAGGCTGGCATTTCAAAGTTGATGGGCGACATTAATAGATAACACACACATTGATAGAACAGAAAGTGTGCGATCACAGGACATGCTGTTATGCTCCATTTCTTTCTGCTTACAGTAATATTAACCAATTGAGGGTGGGATTCATCTAAAAATCACCCAATCAAATCGTATCCAGTCTTTTTGTTGTTAAGGATCTGAAAACGTACTAGGGAGTTACAAGATTTCTTCCAATGTCCTGGGGTTTTTGGACACTGGATTGTCGCCTGGGCTACAAGGAAGCAGGGGGTTGAAATTATAGCAAAATATAAATGTGGGATCAACATAGTTATTGGTAATCTTGTAAAATTGTACCATGTACTTGAAGAATTGCAGAAAAAGTCAGAATCGGTGCAGCCACTTTTTGAACCTAGTAAATGCATAACAAAGGACATCTGACCCTAAGCTAGCGTCTACAAGCTAAATGTAATTAAATGGTCCCAAGCTGTAATGTAATTATTGTTCAGTTTTACCAACCCTTTAGCAAACAGTTTTATGTGACTGCAGGTTTTATAAATGCTTTTAAGTGCATAAATTCAGATCCCAGAGATCCATTGTCATCAATCTAGTATCACATTTAAGGCCAACAATATGACATGTAGTGATTAGTCTTAAGTTTAAGTCGAAGAGAAGCTCATCTGTACAACTACAACCCAAAACAAACTGGGCATGGTGTAATTGGGAGCATATTTAAGCAAATACAAGTATATCATATTATATTATTATTAATTGCATGGGAGTCAATAAGCTCAAGAGGTTTGGCAAAGCTGATTTAAAGGGGCTGTATTCGAAATACTGAGGAAAAAACAGCAGGCTGCCTCCACACAGCTCTCACAGACCGTTCCCCAATACCTGAAATACCTACGTATTCCACTGTATTGTTATATCTTTACATAGCAAATATTTGTTTGCTGCTACATTAATGTTCTGAATGTCGAGTACAGTCCCTTCAAAGACATGATTATTTGTGGTGTCTGGTTCTGATGTATATAAAAACATTAAAAGGGTAAAAGGGATGAGCAAACTGCTCATGCTGTAAAAGGCTCACTGACACAGTGTGTCACCTGGAATAGGCTGGCACCAAATGGTGTTGAGGGAATTTTTCAGTTTCAGGTTCTGGCTTTGCTCCCAGCCTAATTCCCAGTATCTGTTCCAGTATGTTATGATTTAAAAAAAGATTTTTTTCAGATGACAGATGGACTACTTGTTGTGTTGCATGTTTGCCTAATAACTTCATGATGACTTCTCATTGGATCTGTTGGGCTTTTGCCTGTGGCTGCAGAATGAATATGTGAAACACTGGACTGACTGATTGACAGAATGGAACGGATGAACGGGAAATGCCATAGATAAATCCACACAGGCTGGAAAAAGGAGAGACCTGTGTGGCACGGTATGGTACGTAATGTAGGTAGGTACAGTGGCATCACGATCCTACGTACATGGTCTGCAGGAGGCTCTGTGGAACCGTGCAGCCAGCCTTGGGAGGGAAGTTCCAAAACAATCCAGGCCCCATCTAGCAGTGGGTATAAAAATACAAGAGACAAGATCTACTGTACTGGTGTTGGTGCATTGCAGGTGCAAAGGCAGTAATATGATTCACAGAATTATAAGAGGAGACTCCATGCAATACAACTACACAGAGCAGACAGAGGGTATCATTAGGTAGGAGAGAGAGATTAATAGGATCCTGTGGAACTTGCCATAAGGGAGAGAAATGTGAAGGTTAACAAAATAAGAAGACTGTTCTGTGGTCAAGTGACTGCCACTGTCAAAGTTATTAAATCTCATAATCAATAACAAATCCAGTGTGAGGTCTTTAAAGCTACATACGCCTCTAAGAAGTGCAACACATAACTGTGATTTCCATAAATATTACTTTAGTCCCATTTCCCAACAGAAACAAGGAAGCTAACTAATTAGATTAAAAGAAACATCGAGCTAAGAGGAACAAATATTAGTATGCAAAACACAGTAATAACACTGCTTTTCCAGTGGCTCACTTGCAGTGCCAAACTTCATTGTTGAAAATGCCAGTGGGTAGGAGGGGCTGGGAGCATGAAAGTGCCGTTTGGGGACTTCAAGTTGTTCCAAAACAGATAGAACAAGAAACACAGAGCTAGCCTTGCATGCCAGAAATCTCAGAAACATCTAAATCAATGACTCACGAGTAATGATCAGCAACTGTATGAATCATAAAAACACATATTAGGGTGCTTTCCCACCTGAGCTGTTTGGTCCTTTTTATCCGAACCCTGGAGTTTTTCGTTGGATGGTTTGGTTGGTTTGGGGTGGTGTGAACGCTCAATCGAACTCTGGTGTGGACCAAAACAACCAAACTCTGGTCTTCCTGAAAGTGTGGGTCTCGGTTTGCCTTCAAGTGCACTTGAGTTCGGTTCATTTTAGGTGAAAACATCCAAATATAGGAAGTGAACCAAAAACAGTGCCTTCACTAGTTTTTATTTATTTATTTGCATTTTAAATTAATTCAAACTTGCACACAATATACAAACTTAACGGATGATTACTTTCATATCCATAACTTATGCTCATACCTCACATTATAATCTCTCTCTCATTAGGGCCCTCTTCTTCCTTGCTGTCGGTCAGCTGCTCAAATTGTTCGCCTTCTTCTAAATTATTAAAAAACACTAAAGCAAAACCAGAAAACCCAAGACCACATACATTTGGTGTTGCTCCATTACATCTGAGACCATGAGGTGCCGGCGAGTTTCTCTCAGACATTCTGTCCAATAGGCGACCGTGAATCAACCTCGTGACATTGGTTTACAATGTTTGGTGCACTTGACAAAGTGCAGTGTGAACGCTAACCGAGTTGAACCAAACTCCATGTCCGAATCGCACCGGGTCTACCGAACTACAGGTGTGAAAGCGCCCTAAGGATCCTAGTTAATATACTGTACATAGTTAAGACCTCAGTAATTGTCTCTTTACCATAAAAATCAAACTGAAAACTGAAATATTCTATGAATGGCAATACCCTTTTTCCTTTTCAACAAGCCTGCATACTGTTGCTGTCAACTGTTGTGACTTAAGGCTGTTTTATGCTTCTGCGTCAACTCCACGGCGTAGCTACGCCATCACTTCTACGCCGTTGTGACCCTTTCGGAGTTCTGCGTCGGGGTTGCTTTGCATCGCGGCGCATTTCACCGCCATAACGCTAGGGGGTGTGTGGCTTGGGTGTCTGTGTCGCTCACCACCGAAACGGTACTCAGAATGGCAAACCCCATAGACTGTCGTGCTAAAATATTAATCTTATTTGTTTGTCCTTTTCTTGCTTAGATTTTGTAAAAAGTATCGAGAAATAGACACAGTAAAATCCACTGACCTAGTTACTGTAACCAGAAAATAAGTCTGAGGTTATTTGCGAGGTGTCTGCTAGCCAGTTTATGTTATGTTAGCAAGCAAACATTAGCACAGCTGCCCACAAAGTACTGCTTGCTGGCAAAGTGCTAATTTCAAAACGTTACTGACATATAGACACTTTACAAATGGATAACCCCGTCATTGTAACCAAAATATGTCTGAGTTTATTTGCAAAGCTGATGTCAGTGAACTAGCATGTTGCTACTCCCCACAGTAAGTTGCTTGAAATACCGACTATCAACACACAGGACCAGTTGACCAATCACAGTCTTCGTGGTCTGTGTCGCCTCGACGCAAAGTTACCCATTTTTGGAGGTGCACGTCGAGCTACGCCGGAGGGCTCAGAGGGGGGTTCGCAGCGATGCAGAGGGGTCTGCGGGGGTATGCCGTCGATTCGACGCAGAAGCATAAATCAGCCTTTAAGCTCTCTTAACAACTTTCAACATTTTAAGAAAACCTGTGCTGTTAATCTTGTATTCCACTCAGAAAGTGAAAGCCCTCCAACTAGCTAGTTAGCCTACCATGCTAAAGTTAGCCTACCTTGCTAAATTTAGCATATTTATTTAGAACCTGATTCCAACTTGATGTTACTTTTTGTTTATTTTATTTCAAAACCTGCGGAGTCACATGCTATTGTTCATCTTGCTTTATAGAAATAGAAAGGAGGGTGGTCTTCAGCTGTCTCTTTCATGAGTCCAGTCATGGTGAATTGTCAGAACAGACAGCAACAAGAAGCCCTGTAACCTAAGCACTCACACGATTCGAATCAATGGAATTGAGGTGATATGTTACAGTAACATAGGGAGTGCTGTCACTGGAGAAAACTAAAAGAAACTTGTCCTTGAAATTACAATTTTGAGTTTTTTAAGTAACATTTTTCTAGCAAAAATATAGGCCTATATCATTTCAGTTTGACTTCAATTCTAGTTTCTTGCACACTCAAACTTGTGGAGGATTCTGGTAAATAGTTAGCTACTGCTATCCAAAAATTAAAAATCCTTTCTCCAAATATGGGCTGACCGGAGCAGTGATGAAGTGTAGCTCATGTAAGAACAAAAGCAGGAGTGTATTGCTCTTTGTAAATCTATTTATAAACCCAGAGCTGAGAAACAGACCCGCTCCCAAAGGGAAGACAGGCTCGGCTTTAGTGGCTGTTTTAGTGGCTGTTTTATGATCTGAAGGAGCAGCACAGCAGTGAAAAAAGACAATAAGTTTTATGGGTTTAAAAAAGAATGTGAAAATATTTCCTGCAAGGAAACGAAAAGGGGAGCGTAGTTCTGGATGCTACGGAGAGATTATGTAAGGAGGACCAAACTAAAATGGGACATGACTGTGTTGCTATAAGAAAGGCTTTGAATGGGATACAATACTTGGCTACATGTTGACATTTCTGCTGATAGTTTAGTTCTGGCCTGACCCAATCAAGCACTTTGAAAATGCAAAATTCAATACAAAAATGCAATAATTGTGAGTCTTATGAGATTTATTAGTAGTAGTTCCAATTAACAAATATGACTATGCAGGTAGAATTCAGGCGCTTTAACATATTTAAGTATCTTACTGGGTCTAAGGCTACGTTCAGACTGTAGACCTTAATGCAGACCTTAATGCTCAATTCCGATTTTTTTCCAGATCTGATTTTTACAACGTCACGAAAAATAAACCCATGGATGTATCTACCGATAGCTACTAGCCGATAGCCGGCAGTTCGGGAACAGAGACGAAAGGGACGAAAATGTAGAAAAACTAAAAAAGGTTCCATGCATCGGTACCCAAATCAGTCCAAAAGTTGAGCAGGAAAACAGAGAACTCATCTTGAATGTATGTTGCTTAAAAGTTAAAAGTGAGTTGTTCAAATGTTGTTTTGTTATCAGCAATTGTTCTGGACCTCTGACCTGGAATAAAGATCAGATGCAGACCTTTGAGTGATACGTTTGAGAAGCCCTGTCTACCATTAATTCCTATCCGACTGTCCAGACTCTGATCCGACCTGTAACGGAATTAGACCACATATGTGACTCAGGCTGTTTACACTGTCATGAAAAAATAATATATGAGCAAAAACAAAAATCGGATTTGGGTCACTTTTCAGTGCACTGCAGTCTAAACGTAGTCTAAGAGCACCCAACTGCTTTATTTTCTGCCATTATACCATCATGCATTACAGCCTCAGTCTTTCAGGAGTTGCCAGCAGCATTCAGCAAATGCAGGCAGATTTGGGGCACCGCTAACACAAGCCTGCACCAAATTCAATCAACTTTTATGACTTCCACCTACTCTAGGTTCATCATTCACTCGACTTGGTCTGCTGCAAAACAAACATTATTTTCTTTAGCGCACACTGTTCCCTCCTCTCTGCAGTTCGATGCCCCTTTAGACTTAGGTCTGCGGTGTTTACTGAAAGTGGAAGACTTTTTCTGGTGCAGCAACTTCAACACATCAACCCAAAATTAATATTCACTCTAAATACAAGTATAATATAATATGAATACACTGCCTTTCAACTTAAACACACACTAAGCTTTTGAGTTGTGTTCATAGGCACTGCTGTAGTGTAAATGGCACACTTTGTTTTCTGTGGGGACAATAAATTCAACCTGTCGACATGCTATTCACTCCAATGCAGAGGGTGTGTGTGTGTGTGTGTGTGTGTGTCTACTGTCGGTGGTGGTGAAGTAAAGTATAGAGTACAAAGCCCTCAGCAGCAGTATTCACACACATCGTGCCAAAACTCTTGTCCTCATTTTAACATCCTCCTCCTGTTGTCCTCTAACACAAAACAGCTACAGCATATGGGTGCTTAATTCTTATACTTTTCTAGGCAGTTAACATATTCTGCCCATGTCAGCTTCACAAAGACTCTTAGACCCTTGATTTTGGTACGAAAAACACTTTAGAACGACATTTCCAGACAAAAAACTGTTAAAAATCATGCTCCAGACAGATAAAGCTTTACTGTACCTGTGGTGTAGTTCAGATCTTTTCCAGTCGGTATTATCTGGTTTAGCTGGTTTTCTGCTCTCTGTGCGTCCCTCAGGCTGCTAAGGATTGGAATATTGTGCGTCGCCGTGTGTGTGTCTGTGGGTGTACTAAACAAAATGAGAGAGAGAGAGCGAGAGAGAGAGAGAGAGAGAGAGCGCGCGAGAGAGAGAGAGAGAGAGAGAGAGAGAGAGAGAGAGAGAGAGAGAGACGCAGTCTTCCTCTCTCTACTGTATCTCTCTTTCTCCCTCCCCTTGCTGATGATAAACAGAGAGCACGTGGCTTCACCAATGATGCAGTACACTGAAGATCACAGCACCCAGAAGTAAGGTGGGGAAAGAAGTGACAAAGGGAGGAGAAGAAGGGACGAAAAGGACTTGACGAAAAGAAGAACAAAGGGGGCAAGTTGAGGAGAGGAGACAAGAAAAGGAAAAAGGGAAAGAGTTGAGTCTGGCTGGAAAAGAGATGTGTGTACAGTATGTGCGTGGATGTTTGTCCTTTGTGTGTTCATCTTGTTATTGAAAGCAGGACACTGCAGCTCTGAGTTGGCGAATGCCTGCTTTGAAATTACTCATGCTTTTTAGAAAAAAGCGTAAAAATGGAAATAAATTCATTCAAATCTGAAAGAAAATATCCTCTTCTGAGCATCCAATTTTGACACAAAATGACTCCATATCAGCTCCCAGATATCCACACACACACACACACACACACACACACACACACACACACACACACACGGGCATACCAACACAACAGCCCGCAGGCAACCAGAAGAGCTTTGTTGACTGGTTAAAGCTACCGTCAAAGGAACAGACCATGTTTGGGCAACTGGGGCATGAAATGATGGTAACACTGATCACTGATAGCAACATCATCCATGTGGCTCAGTTATCTCACTGACTTGAGCAATCCATGACAAAGCTTTAGGAGAGACTGCATTTAATATATTATGTGTATAAGAGGAGATATTTTAGTACAAAACTCTAAACATGTAAACCTCTCTTGGACTTTTGAACCTTGATTTCCAGATCAGTTCCCTGCACTGCCAGATGTTTGTTTGAGAGTGGTTGTGGTGGAGAGTTTGGTTGGTGCCCTGGATGTGCCCAACTCGTTCTCACTCCCAACTCATAAAATACTGAAGCTTGGTCAGTGGTTCTCAGCATCAGATACCGACACAAAAATCACCCTTTAGCGTCTGTACGGGACGCACCGGGCAGAGCAGCAGCTGGGCCGCGGCGCTGTAAGATGATGTAGTATTAAGAGAGGCAACGGTAGAGAGTAGTATGAAAGACCGACATTTCTAGCTAGACTATCTGTCAAATCTGAGTTTTCTGTTGCACGACTAAAACAACCTTTAAACGTATATATGCTCCACCAAAACAAGTTCCTTCCTGAGACTATTTTGCAAAGGCACCGTGGCTCCATGCGGAGCTTAGCGCCGCCCAAGACGATTGTGATTGGTTTAAAGAAATGCCAATAAATCAGAGCATGTTTTTCTCCCATCCAGGAATGCTGTGTGGACTAGCCAGACCTTCCTCCGCAGCGCTGACAATCGTCCTGGGCGGCGCTAAGCTCCGGACGGAGCCCCGGTGCCTCTGCTAAATAGTCTCAGGAAGGAACTTGTTTTGGTGGAACATGTGTACGTTCAAAAGTAGTTTTAGTCGTGCAACAGAAAACTCAGATTGGACAGATAGTCTAGCTAGCTGTCTGGATTTACCCTGCAGAGATCTGAGGAGCAGTTAACCATAGTCCTCACAAATCCACCAGAGGTTAGAACGCCAACACAAAGAAAGAGGAAGGTAACAGATATCCGCCTGTAAAATGAGGGACAGTTGGCATAATTTTCGGCGCCACCTGAACAATGAAACGTTGTTGATATAACTTATGCACAGTCCAAATGCACATGCAAAAAAAAATTTGATAGTTGATTCTGTTGTTTGCCATCCTGATAACGTTTCGGAAATGTGCATGTAAAACCTATTTTTCAGAGTTGGGGAAACTCAGCCCTGTCTTTGTTTCAAGAGAGCCATCTATCCATCTGTTCATCCATCCATCCCACCATCCCTCCCCTTCCCTGCCCTGTACGTATTTCTTTCTCATGGACAGTGTGACCTACTTAGCACACTACAGTCTGACTGACTACACAGCAGCTCACCCAAAACACTCTCTGCTATCTGACTTGTCTTGATCTAACAGCATCTAATAACAGGCTCTGGAGTTTAATCTAATTTAAATGCATTAGATTTAAATAGATGTATGGCTCAACCCTTCATTAGATAAGCATATGCTGTACCATGTTATTGAGCATTTAATATGATTCGGATAGAATTGTCAATAGCATATCTGTGTCATATTATATAATATGTATTTCACATTGTCGTGCACACATTTTGAGCATTTTGTGCAATAATTACATGGCATCACCTTGTAGCTTGCAATGAGATTATCTGTCTTGAAATAAGCAACTTTGAAGTTCTCCCTCTGCTGGCAAGTATCATCATTCTATGATGTCGAGTGAATTCCAGGGTTTATACATTTGGTGATAATGGTGAATGGTGTTACCGAGAGTAATCACTTTCCATTTGTTTAGTTGTGGCCAGTTAGGTACAGGTATAAAAGATTATATTTTAATAATAATTTTTTTTTTTTTTTTTAAATAATTTTTCATTTACTGTGAGCAATGACAAATAGGATACTGCTGTTTATGGGGCTTGATAAAGAGAGGAAAAAGATGTCAGCATTGAATGACTGTGTGGCGCTGTTATGAAGCATCAATTGATATAGTCATTGGCTTAGTGACTTCTGTGAGTCACTGTTTTGGACTAGGCCTCTCTGAGTGAGTCAGGGAGCTGGATGCTAGGTCACAAGGAACATCATGATTATGAAGTGATGTGATGAAGACAACCTGTTCTCACTCCCAATACTGACGCTTGGTCAGTGGCTCTCAGCGTCAGATACCGACGACGCAAAAATCACCCTTTAGCATCAGTATGGAACGCACCGCTGTAAGATGACAGTATTAAGAGCGACAACACAGGACTTTCACCCAAGAGACTGAGGTTTGTGTCCCATTCTTGTCCCGTGTTTTATAACCTGGGTTTAAACACCCACAATCTTTTCCTAAACCTGAAAAACTGTCCCGTTCTTGTGCCGCATGTCAGTTAAACTTAAGTCCCGATCCAGAGCGTCAAAAAGTGACACCAAGAGTCCTGACCAAGCGCATCCAAATATGACGCCAAAGGGCTAGACGCAAGTCCCAAAAGTGTCAAATAATGACGGCAAGGGTGCCAACCCAGAGCGTCAAAAAGTGACGCCAAGAGTCCCGACCAAGCGCATCTAAATATGAAGCTAAGGGAGACTTTCTGCATCAATAACAAATGCCAAAATTACCTGACCAAGCGTCGCTTTTTGGGAGTGAGAATGTGTTCTCCCGGAAGTAAAAATCCCATTCATTTTCTCCATAGGGTTTTTGATTATCAGCCATAATGTTTAAACCATCCCAAGATAGACTGACCATGAGCCCCGAGGTTGTGCAATGATGGGTTCTGCTGTTTTAGAAACCACAAGTCCGTAGGAAATTAACCTTGTTTAAGGAGAAATACTACAGTATCCACAATCCTAAGCATAACAGTTACATCTCTGATTGGTGGAACTCGCTGTTGCCATGGTAATGTTTACCGCACCCGCGAACGGCTAGAGCAAGCTTCTACAATTGAAGTCTACCAGTACTTGCTCATTGCATACTTCCTCTGTACAGTACATGAAGCTATTGTCATGTGTGTATCTTAGCCAGACTGTAGCAACCACTAAACCAGAAGGCCAGCCTACAGTGAGGCTGGAGACTGTTACCGTTCTGTAACTAGACAGCCACAGGCTGCAATCTCCCAATGTGTCCGTTGTAGAAGAAAATAAATTACCGAACAGTTTTAGTCTCATTTTATCCTGATATCCTCCTTCCTGTTCACTGATTAAGTTTCTATTATTTTCTCTGATCAACAACTTTTAGTGTCTCCTGTGTTAATTAAGTCTGTCTGCCTTTGGTCTAGCTTAGTGTTAAAACAAAGCATTTTACTTTGGTCACTGTGAGTACTTTTGTTCAGATCCCAGGTTGGCTCCAGCGGAGTTCACACCTCGTTTAAACAACGGACCTTTTTTCAATAGTTTGAGCAGACCGTATTGGGTCTCTGCAAATCTACCCACATAGTCTTGTGAGTGAATGTCTTCTCAGCCTTTTACATTATGTTGCTTTCTGTAACCTTGGATAAAACCCTGATCAGAAAACTCATTCTGGTCAGAGAGAATCCTACAGCTTCTTGTGAGCTTCTGTCCGCACTGCGCAGTGAATAAAACTCGATCTAAACCACTGAATTGGACCCGAGAGAACTTTTACTTCCACACCGTCAACAGCCGTGCATCCTGTAAAAATGGCCTGTAGCAAAAGACTGACACCCCACCAGTTCACTGCAAATAGCTTTAGACCAGGGGTCTTCGACGTTGTTTAAGCCAAGGACCCCTTATCTGAGAGAGGGATGAAGCAGGGACCCCCTACTACATATTTTAAAAGTTGCAAATTAACTGGGCCTACAATAAAAGCCTCAAGCCTTTATACATTCCTTTTTATTGCATAAAAAACTAAGCTATAAAAATAATTGTGATCATTTTATAACACGTTTTAGTGTTAAACATACATACTGTATGTACATGTGTGTGTTATCCCCCTCCAAAGCACCTGTCTCACGTAAAAAATTAACAATAATTTGACGGCCCCCCTGCAGTAACTCTAAGGGTCCCTATAGGGTCCCTGGACCCCATGTTGAAGATCCATGCTTCAGTGTGTGTGTCAGCTGAATACATAAATTATGAAATAAAATTGTGAAAGTAAAGTTTTTTCAGAGAAAAAATGACTACCTACTGCAAATGGCATGCACTGCTACGTGACAACATTCCTGTGAGATAGAATACAAGTCTGAAGAACGAGAGATAAGAAAGCTGTCATAAACCCTCTGACGACTGGCAGCAGCTTTCTCTGACATGTTTGTGTCATCTGGAATCATTTGATATTTGTTGACACATGTCACAATCTCTTAGATCAAAGTCTACCAATTGTCTCGTTTGGCTGCCTGGCAAATCACGACCCAGTCTTTCTCTCATAGGAGACCAGTTTTCCACTACCGTCAGAGTCATCCACAGCGATTCAATGTGACAGTTATGTAATGTGAATTAAAACAACATTAACACACTACCAAATATAAAACAGTCCAGTCTACTGAAAAAGAAGTTTAACTTTTGTGTTTAGTGTGTCTAGAGCTCTACACTGATATATATATATATATATATATATATATATATATATATATATATATATATATATTTTGACTTGTGTTTAGTGCTAATTAGCAAATATTAGCATGCAAACATTGCTAAACTAAAATGGGGGCCATGGTTAACATTATACAGGCTAATATAAAATAAATCAGCATGCTAACATTGTCATTGTGAGCATGTTAGCATGCTGTTGTTAAGCATTAAGCTTGAAGCACAACTGTGTCTAAGTACAGCCTCACAGATGCGCTACCATGGCCGTAGACTTTTGTTGCAACTTGTTTCCTTTTATGCAAGCTCATCTCACTACTAAATCAGTCTTTTGCTTTTCTCATTCCATATTGATAATTACCTTGTATCTGTTACCATAATGTATTGTGACAACCGGGAAAATATCACCATTATAAGAAAACCCAAAGTGGAATTTTTCATTGGATTCTTTGTGGACTTTGAGACTGTGAAATTTTGGTTAATAGGTTTTTTTACTGTGGGGTTTTGAGTGCTTTGATTATTTTTGTGTTAAATATATGAACATTTGATTTGACCCTTGAATTGTATGTTTGTGTTGATTTTTGCTGGGCTTAACTTGAGGTCATTCAATGTGTATAGGGTGTACATTTTAATATGTGCACGCTTGTGTGGTTTGATTTTATATCCTAACAAACTACAACTGACATAAAACGTTACCTAACTAAGAGTATCTTAGATGTCAGGAGAGAGGCCTGGCTGTCACCCCTTGACTAAATAAAACTTCCTTAAAACGGATTAAAAAAAAGTCAAACTGTCACAGTACGGTATAGAAAAGACAGTCATACAACTAATAGTGTTTTTAGTCTGTTGACCTATATATAATCTGTGTTCTTTTATGTTTTCCAAAGATCCACCACATGGCTTAGGCAACCCACCCTGGACTCAAACCCCTTACCCACCAACAAATCATGACTTTATGCATTTATAGCTGTTCTTTAAAAAGAGTAAACCCTACACACACAAATACATCGGCAGGGATTTAAAACTTACATGGGCCAGTCACAAATCCAACCCCCTGGCATGTCTGTCCCCAATGTCCATTCCCATTGATCCTAAAAAGCCCTCACTTAGTGCACTAATGCCACAGGAGCCCTGAGTGTGTCTACTGCCAACAGACAGACAGACTGACCCCCGGGAGGACTGAGCTGCTGTCATTATTATTATCATTATTATGACTCATCGGCCTGTTATGCCGTAAATTGGCCTCTGTAGATTCCTTTAAGTGTGACTGTGTGTTTGTGTAATACAGAGATACAGTACAGGGTAATTAAATGAGGTGTGGACAAAGGAGGGAGGGATGGGGAGAGGGATGGAGCCAGTGAGTGAATGACTTGTACTACTGTATAATGTTTTAAATGGCAACCTACAGACAGAACCAGGCATTTTGTTGTCATCCATAGAACAGACATAGGGAGTTAGCATTGAATGCCCTGCAGCGTAGAGACCATAATATGATTATGAGATCATATGTCATATTATGATATACTGTATGATCTGGGAGGGATGATGCGGTTTATTCATTAAAAGAGTACTCTTGGAAAAAAGTTTCTGGACGCTAATTAAGGTCAATGTTTATATATGCTGTGTGTGTAACTTTATTTTACAGGTTTGTAGTTTCTTACTAATTTCCCAATACATCCATTGAAGGTTTCCTGGGAAGAACTATCTAATTTGACACTGATCATATTACTTGAAACTTTGTATTCCATTAACATTAACATTTACATTTTTGAATTTTTAGAAAAGGTCTCTATTGGTTAGACTACACTTGCAATCAAATTAATTAATTTGAGGTGTACCAATTCAACACTATGTACATTTCCCATATGATTACTTGCAAATTACATAATTTCTTTCTAAAAACTAAATTATTGTTGACGGCTCACTGGCGTTGCTTTCAAAGGTATCTCCACGTACCTACGTATGTACCCACGGTGTCAATTTAACACCGAAGCATAAATTGGCCTTTAAACGCTACTTACAACTGTAAGTGGTGGTGTAACTGGTGTATGACCACCTAAGGCTTGTGTCATGTAAATGCCCGGACAGTGTTGCTGTCTTTACTTAGAATTCCTCATGAGGGCGACAGAAGCTACTCCCTATAACTTTAAGTCCCGTTGGCTGATTTAAGTTATATCGTTCATAGTCTATATCCACGACATTCCACTTCCAGGATTTCACTCTTTTGTGGCCGGATGTCCATTACCTTCCGCTTTGTTTGTGTTGGAATTTTAAACTCCAGTGGATTTGTGAGGACTATGGTTAACTGCTCCTCAGATCTCTGCAGGGTAAATCCAGACAGCTAGCTAGACTATCTGTCCAATCTCAGTTTTCTGTTGCACGACTAAAACTACTATTGAAAGTATACGTTCCACCAAAACAAGTTCCTTCCTGAGACTATTTAGCAGAGGCACCGTGGCTCCGTCCGGCGCTTAGCACCGCCGAAGACGATTGTGATTGGTTTAAAGAAATGCCAATAAACCAGAGCACGTTTTACTACTATACTAGAATGCTGTGTGGACTAGCCAGACCGCTGTGGAGGAAGGTCTGGCAATGCAAGACTAGGACTACTGTAGCTCTCTTCACTTCTCTTTGACGCATCCATGTCACACTGTGAGAACTATATTTGAATGAACATAGTAAGTACCTCAATAAATTATACAGTACCAAAGCAAAGAAAAATACAAATTGCACATTGCGCGAATATAAACAAACTTTACATGTAAAATAGAATACCTCATTGGCTACTTGTACTGAAAAGAGATTCTTAAATCCTTAAAAGTCCTTTGAAGACTCTTTTACTGTCCGCCTTGGCCTTCGATATCAACAATGTAACTCTGACTGAATCATAGCAGAGTACCGTAACGTGTGCTCACGTTAGATTTCACACAGTCCAATATTAAATTCCATAGAAGTAGAAACCACAACAGAGACATTAGTTCTGAGACGGAACTTTAACTATTGCACTTCATTCAAAATTTAACCGTCACATTAAATACAGTTTCTATTTATTTGCTGTACGAAATGAACCATGAGTTTACTATGAATTATGCATTAATCATGCATTGTGCACACAGCATATATTTGACAGCTCTTACAACTACATTTTGCAATTATGACACACAAAGACTCGGAGGTGAAAACATTACTTGCGGTTTGGCTGGTAATCACTAACATGTATATCAATACAAAAGGAGAAGGATGCATCCACAATCTTATTATATCAGCTCTATTTCACTTCCATGTAATCTTACAACTCTGTCCAAACACATGCATCACTATTGCATAGCCCAACACATATATCACCAGCTACCAAATAGCTGCCTATTTTTTCCTGCCGGCTGCCTGCCACCTGCTACAGATAATGAAGCGAGGCTTCAGCGTGATGGACTCCATCCTCCTCCCAGCCCTGACAACATGGCATTGTATGAGCTGTTGCTCTTGTGCCAACGCAGGGGGGGTTGAGGGGGAGATAGTACTCATTTGGAGAGCATAGCGGGGGCATTGCTTTAGATACAGCTAATCCTCACACCTCATCGCCAAGATGTGGCTGGCTGCTGCAGTGCTCGCCTCCGCCGCAGCTCCCTCTCTCTTTTCTTTCCTCTCTTCTCCTCTTTCTTGACATTCAGTCCCTCTCATGCTGTCTTTGTTCTCATCCCTAAGCCCGCTTCTCTTTCTCTTCTCCTCCTGCACTTATCCCCTCTCTTCTGGGGCATAAGCACAAGGGGCGAAAGGGCGGGGCACCTTTTAGAGAGGGGAAGATAATAGAGGATTTGAAAGATAAGATAAGGGAGGTTGATTAAAAAGAGGAGAACAGAACAGAATAGAATAGAAATAACAATTTAGGTACTTATATGTAGATAGGGAGAGAGAATAAGCCTTGGGCTCCTCTCAGTATTTTATCATGTACACAAATGGTTTCCCAACAAATACCAAATGTCAGAGGCCCTTAAAGTAGACAGAAGCCAGAGGCATCATTAGTGTCTTGTATGTCAGCTTCCTGGACGATCGCCCTCAGTCTGCCCTATGCTTCAGCTAAAGCCAACCCTCAGACAGAAGTAATGAAAGGCCTGTAATAGATCTGCCTGCAGAGACATGCAACCAGACAGTAATGGTTAGATTCACCTACAAACATAAAACCCTACCCAGTGGGTGGGACTGCAAAGACTTGAGATTGTACCTCAATGGTCACAACATGTGGGCTAAATTCATTGTGAATACATCTTTCATTTTATGACCAATGTTACTTTCATGTAATCCTGAGCAGTGTTGCTGTGATGATCCACACTGTAGTTAAAATACAGTGTACAGGGGCGGTAGAATGTTTTTAAGGAGAAAGTAGGCCTATCAACAGGAATAAATTATCGAAATTATCGTCATGGGAAAAATACGTCAATAACAGCTTCAGAATTTCTATGTCAATAAATTTTCGATTAATCGTCCAGCCCTACAGTAATGTCTTTTGTGTATGCCTCCATCCCTCTGTCAGGACAATCCCATGTCAGGATCAGTATAGCTACAGCCCAGAGGCAAGGTCAATATTTTCAACACCAGTGACCAGTGATCTCCGAACTCGTTGTCCATCATCTGACCCACATTTAAAACTTCCGGCAGGCGACTAGGACTGAGCCACCATCACATGCTTTTGTTACACTAATGCCTTTTTCACATAAATCCATATATGACCAATAACAGCAGCCTAATGGCTATCTGTGAAAATTCACAACAACAACAACCAGGGTTTTCCTGAGATGTTTATGAAGGTAAATATGGTGCAAAATGTGAGAGCTTGTAGAATACGATGTGAGAACCTGCACCACAAAAAAATCTGTTGTTGTCTGATGTTAAAATGTGCACATGTAAAAAATATTCACACATATGCAATCTGAATTTGAAGTCCCACAAAGAAAGAAAAAACACATGAGAGCTTGTAAAAAAAAATCTGAACTTGTAAGTTGAAACTTGCACTCGTAGAAAATGTTCACACACCCGTCTTCTGAATGTGAAGTCACAGAATTTTTTTTTTCACAAATGTGTAGATTGATATTTACATGAACACAATTACAGATGCAAACTTGTAATGCAACATTTACCCATACATTTTGTGTCTCTTTGTGGTCATTTGTGTTTTCTTTAGGGTATTTTTGGGTCTCTGTGGTCATTTGGTGTCACTTTGTGGTAATTTTGAGTTTTCTCACATCATTTTGGACCGTTATTATTACCATATCTGTAGTCTATATCCTCGACGTTCCACTTCCGGGATTGCTCCGTTGCTGACGGAAATTCCGCCGGATTTCACTCATTTAGGCCAGGTGTCCATTGCCTTGGGCTTCCTTTGTGAAGTTCCTTTTCTGGTGGACTATGGTTAACTGCTCCTCAGATCTCTGCAGTGTAAATCCAGACAGCTATCTAGACTATCTGTCCAATCTGAGTTTTCTGTTGCACGACTAAAATACAGTGACCAGACGTCCCCGGTTTCGGTGACCTCTCCCCGGCTGCACCTACACGCGCAGGCTCAAGACAGCCAGAGAAAGCGCTGCTCAGTGCTCAACTTTGGTAAAGTTAGAAAGATATTCACAGATTCGAACTTCCGGGATCAATTACTCTGCAGCATCTTTCCTACCGTAGTAAGGTAAACAACGAGCTACAAACTAATTTTCATCAAAACGAGCCGTCCTCCAACCTGGAGAAATAACATTGGTCTCTACGAGCAGCCAGCGGTGAGACAGTAGTAAGACGAGTGCTTAGGGACGGTCTACAAACTACAACACCAAAAAGAGATACAACAAAAATATTTATTAATTTAATGATTAAATAAGGTAGTGTCTCCAAACTTACCTCAATTATAACTTGTCTCCTGCTAGTTGTACTACAGCACTTACTTTTCAAAAATAGGCATATGCCTAATTTTGGGGAATATTTTTTGCCAAACAAATGTAATATGTCAAAACTACTCCACACATAGAAGCCCCCCTGCTGGTTGTACTACAGCACTTACCTTTCAAAAAATAAGCATCTTCATAATTTTGGGCAATATTTTTTTGCCAAAAACATTTAATATTTGAATAATTGTGTCTCTAAACTTCCCTAACATATAATTAGTCTTCTGCTGGTTTTACTACATCACTTACTTTTCAAAAATAGGCATATATGCATAATTTGGGGGAGTATTTTTTGCCATAATTTTTTTTTTATATATGTCATAATTACAAAGAGGCATGTCTCCAAAACTACTCCACACATAGAACACCTCCTGCTTGTTGTCTGAATTTCTTTTCAAAGTGTACCAGATTGAGGCATTTAAACGTTAAAATAGACAACATTTTCTTACAGGGGAGCATGCCCATGGACCCCCCTAGGGGGGCTTGTGCCCCAGTGCAGCTCTAGGTCTAGTGATGCCCCTGGGGCAGTGTCCCCGTTTTAAGTTTACAAAGATAAAAACATTACCTGTTTTGTGAGGTATTTATGCTTCTGAGCTGAAAATGTCCCCGGATTTTGTCTCAGAAATCTGGTCACCTTAGACTAAAACTACTTTTGAACGTACACGTTCCACCAAAACAAGTTCCTTCCTGAGACTATTTAGCAGAGGCACTGTGGCTCCATGCAGCGCTTAGCACATGACGATTGTGATTGGTTTTAAGAAATGTCAATAAACCAGAGCACGTTTTTCTCCTATACCGGAATGCTGTGAGGACTAGACAGACCTTCCTCCGCAGCGCCGTGGATCACCGTCTGAAAGGACGTGCATGCGCATTTGTCGAAACAGCCAATAGGAACACCCTCTCTCTGGAATGACCTGTGATTGGCCAAAGTCTCAGGTCACGAGCGAAGATGATCTAAAACCTGAAAACAGAATTAAGAGGAGGGGCCGAAGTCTAGTTTTCTCTCAGACCACTTGAATTATAATATCCTGAAAGGTTTTTAAGGATTTTTTAGCCCAATGCCAAAAAAAAAAACTGAACTGCCTACCAAAGCTTTAAAGGGTAACTACTGTTTTTTTCATCCTGGACCCTATTTTCCTATGTTTTTGTGTCTAAGTGACTAATGGGAACAACAATCTTGGCTTGGTCATTGGTCCAGTATTAAGAGAGATCGCTGCTGTCAGGAGTCGCAAACAAGCTACAGTGTAAGTTAATAGCTTGTGTTTACCTTTACAAGTGCTCGTTTTGCCGTGACAGGCTCAGATTAATATTCTAAGTGTCTGACAACATTATGGAAAGGATTTCTAAGGTCGGCCTTTCTGTTAAAGAGTAAGATCATTTTTTTAAACAACAAACGAAATTGCGTTCGCTTAAAGCCACCAGACTCCATGTAAATAAACAGTAATTTTAGCACCTCAGATCTGTTTCTGGTTAAACAGAAAGTTCTCAAAGTTTTAAAGGTCTATCTCTGTAGAAATCCTTTCCTTAATGTTGTCAGACACTTAGAATATTAATCTGAGCCTGTCAGCAGCAAAACAAGCACTTTATGAAGTTAAATACAAGCTGGACAACTGCCCTATTAACTCATATTGTAGCTTGTTTCTATCTAGCTTAATACTGGACCAATGTCAAAGATTGTTGTTCCCATCAGACACAAAAACATAGGAAAATAGAGTCCAGGTTGAAAAACTGTAGTTACCCTCTAAGTATTAAAAATAAAAGTATCAATTAATTATGCAGAAAAGCCCTAGGGGGATTTCAGTCTAAAACAAACACACAGGCTGAGGTGTCTGAATGTAACCTCTGGATAACAAGCAGTGCCACTGCAAGGATATAAAGCTAATGATATGAGCAGCTAAAGGCCAACGCACTCACACATACACAGAAAGGGCGTGGACAAAATACCAGTAACACCATGTAATAATACAGTCAGTACATACCAATATGGTGGAGATCATGGGTTTTCTTGTTTGTTAGGTAAGCGTCTTCCAGTGTTATTGAGGATTAAATTACTGTATGACAACTGTATCTTTTGTTAAAGTAGTTCTCCTCTCGGCACTCTGCATATCTATATTTTTTCGTCACATTATTCCACGTAAAATGTTTGTGATGCAGCAGTGATTCAGGCAGTGATGCTGTAAATCCAAACGGCAAAGGCAGCTATACAAGCGAGCCATTAAGCTGAACATCAGGTCTGACAATTACCGTTATCAACATTACCATGACAGTCAAAAGTGGTATGGGTACTCTGCGGAGCAGACGTCAGTTAATTTCGGACACTGGGCGTAAGTCTCCAGGAGGGAGGTGAAGTCTATCCACCCACAGCCTGTCCTCATTTAACCATACATCTCATCTCATTTTAGGAAAGTTATACTTGAGGCAGAGAAGAAAGGAAAGGAAAAGTTTGTAGTTTAGACTCTGCCACTTTGTTTAAAATAGCAGCAGCAGAATAGACAGCTAATTAACAGCCTGTTTGCTACATTGTTTTGCTTAATGAGGGAAAGACTATTAATAAATGCATTCAGAATGACATCATCTCAATAACTCAGTCACTCAGTTTTTCCAGTATTTGGTGCGTGGAATGTGGTAATTGCAGACTTCTCACTCTGCACAACAGTTCATATAAGTGATCTAAATATGCATGCTGTGGCTACACTTTGTTTATAACAAAAATAAAGCGATAGTTAACATTTTCAAAGCCTATCTTACCACAGACTATGCAACAGTGTTATTTGTATGACCACAGAAGTAACACAGGCAGTAAACATTGTGACAGCAGGTAGATGCTTAGACAGTCTGCAATAAGATCCCATGCAGATATTTGTAAAATCAGGACTAAAACAAATTGCTGGTAGTGAGATAACAGGTGATTTTTTTTTTTTACTGCTTCTCTACCATTTGTGTTTGTAGGCAATTTAGAAATGACTGAGTTGGACTGCTGGAAAATGTTGCCATTTTATGTAATCAAATTACGCATAACAAGGCAAAAAACATCCACACATACATCTCACCCCCCCCCCTACTGAGCGGCCTAAAAACCCTAAGGTTACCCATCTGTAGTGATAGAACAGAAACAAAACAAGCAACTGTTAGGAATCTTTACTTGATACATGTTAAAACAATTAATCAACAACCACATTTCGGCAACCAACTATTCATATTCATAGATCAATGAATTTCCATCAAAAATCCACTTTTTAATCAACGGTTTCAGTACTGTGATAAAACACCAAGTGATCATGAACACACTGTCAAATTGTCAAGATTACATAAAACTCCTACAATGGGACAAAATAAATAAAATGTATACTCCACACAGGGCAGGGTTTCCCTCAGTGTATTGCAAGCCCGGATGCCTCAGCCACTGGGAATTATTTTGTAATGTATTTTTAAGACATTTATTAAACTACAGTTACAGCGGGGTGGCTCGGTTGGAAACTTAGACGTAGTTGTATATTCAAATCTCCAGTTAGCTTTCAGCACCAACTTAATGTAGGGCCCTATGGAATCTTATAGCTTTTTAAAATTCTGAATTTCACGATCCTGTCCATGATTCTGTCATCACAGAAACGATTGGGCTCTACATTAATGCTGCCATCAGTCTGCAGGGTTTTTCCTGACTCAGAATGGGCCTTTGGGGGGACACATATCAAGCTGAGGGTCCTTCCCAGGAAATATTGAGTGCCAAACACTTAATTTCCTGCATTCTGATACATTTTTGAGCACCAATTTATGTTGGAAAGATCTTTATTTAAGAAAAGGAAAACCCAGAACTCAGGAGGCAGGTGACAATTCAAAAAATAATAAAGTACAATGGAATATAATGCAGTAAGGGGGCTTTAAGATTAGGGGCCTGGGCCCTGATCCGAGTACACTTGACCCCAAAGTCCAGTCCGTTTAAACACTGCGTACCATACCCGAGAGTTGGTCGATCCGAAAAAACAAAACAAAAGTAAACCACAGCGAGAAGTTTTTAACCGGTTATAAATCTGTCTCAATTCAATCCTAATGCCTCTATATCAGCAGTGGCTACTCCTCTCAGTGTTTTTGCGCTTGTAAATTTTCCTTTGGCTCAGACTGAAACCTCTTTGGGGGGCGCCAAAAATTCCTCTATGCAAGAAAAATCCTGATCTGTGAATGGCCCCAGCCGGGCCATCGTCGAAAAAAAGACACTTGCCACCGGGCTGAACAACTTTTCCGGGGGAAACCCTGCAGGGTCATCGAAATGAAAATGAATGTAAAAGTCAGCGCTGCCGTCATGCAGCAGACTTAAGTTCTGGCCAGTCTCTGTATCTTTTAGCTGCAGGTCAGGGCTGTATATCGGTGATCTTCCTCTTACGGTAGTTGAGAACCAGGCTGGAGGCGGTGAGTTGGGAGGCCTGGCCCTTCTCCCAGCTCTGGAAGTTGTTGAGGCCACTCTGCCCCGACGTGAACAGAGCCTTCTCCAGGCAGTCCAGACGCTCCACCAGCGCAGACGTGTCCTCGTTGTAGGCATTCTGAGAGGAGTCCATGTTCCGTCTGAAGCGACCGATGAACGTCTGGACGATGACAATGTGGACAGTTTGCCACCCATTAGATCAGAAGACAAAGACAGCACATATATAGGGTTAGGATTGGGCATTGAGAACCGGTTCCAACTTGGAATCCTTTCAAAAATTACAATTCCAATGGAATCGTTAGTTGAATGAAATCGTGGTTTAGAATCTGATCATCGGTTCCAAATTCAACACAAGCAACAAAGTTTTGGTTTCCATAGCGACCACCTTACCTCCAAGCGCTAGTTGTGTTGCAGCCATGGAGCACAGTGAGCTGGGCTCTAAAGTGTGGCTTTATTTTACGTTCAAAAAGGTAAAACTGTAAATCACCATTGTATCAACGTTATTATGAATACATGTGTCTAATCGTAATTTTTTTCTACATAATCACTGTTTCTTTGTTTAACCGCAATTAATTGCTAACAATAGCTAAGGTCCTAAGGTGTATAGCTGTTGATTGTAATTGTAAATTTTATGTTCATTTCAGAAAAAAATACAATGTTTTATGATGATAAAGAGGCGTAGTTTACTTCATAGGCTGTTCTTACATTATCTGGGTCACATAACAGTAATATATAACCAAAAGATGTATCCTGGGATTTATTCAAAACTGTATTTGTTTGAAAAAGAAATGCAAAAAGACATGTTTTTAAATTTGACTGAAAGAGACAATTAATTGTACAGTAAAATTTGGAATTGTTGAACCTCTAGTTCGTGACCAAGCAAGCAGTCCCCTTTGATGTAAAATGTCATGTTAAACTTCAGATATGTATTATTTCATGTAACCTGCCTTTAGGCAAAACTGAATATTGAAACATTAAAGCTGTGCTAAGAACTGGTTCTAACATTTTACAAGTGCAGCCGGTATATAGTCTATAAACCTGCAATCAAATGGAAAAAAACCTAATTTCTCCCTTGATATTTTGGTTTCTTCAGTCTTCACAGTGCCTTTGTCACATTTTAAAGTGTCTCTATAGATATGCAGTTGTGCGTAATTTAAATCAATGTAGGTAGCACCAGCAGTGCATCTGAAACTGTTGAAATGTTGAACTGTTGAAAACCAGAACATAAACTTGAACATTTATCTCAGTTTTACCGGCCAGAGGATCGGATCCCGGGAATTTTAACGGTGGTATTTAAATATTGATGTTATTTTTTAGACAATTTGGTTGATTGGGGTTTTATTTACTCAAGCATAATCAACATTTTTGTTCATCAAATTGTCAGAAGTAACAGGCAAATATATGTAGCTTTCTGTCTAATAAGGTAACACAGACTCATTGCCTTTACTGTACGCAAAACCGATCATGCTTACTGACATGCGTAGTCCCCCCCCCACAGGCCCATTCTGAGTCAGGAAAACCCCTTTTAGGGTGTGTAAGGCTATGGAGAAGTCTTACAGTGTGCAACAACCCTCTGTTTCAGTTTGACTGTCAGACAATGAGATTAGAGATAATCTGCCTGGTAACAGCTGCACCAGACAACCAGTAGTCTGTCATGTGTTCTGATCTGATTGCACCCCCTAGTTGTAATGTAGTAAATAACACTGGCTGCGTTTGTTTTGAGTCGGCATTGTGTCTGTGGGTCTATGACATTTTGTAGCAAAGCATCTGGGCTGTTGAACAATGCAAAACGTGTTCATATTAAATGTGGCCACACATTTATTAAGAATCTAAACGTAACTATCAGCCACACAACATGTGTTCTGTACAGAATAAGCCTTTAAATCAGACAAATAGCAGTTAAAATCCCTCCAATTCAAAATCAATAAAAAGTTTATATAAAATGTCATCATGTTGAGTCGATTCTGAACCAATCAGCTATTAGATCAGCTGAGAGGCCGGCGTTTCCCAGCATGCCCTGGGTCCGCCTGGGTCTTGCAGTCAGTGAAAAGCAACTGCGTCTCAGAACTGCGGCCGCCTTGATCTGGTGAGGTTATTGTTGCCCACGTGTGCATGACGTCAGAGCAAGTCGAGATCAAGTCGGACACAAATCTAACCGGCAAGCATTGGGCGGCGATCTCCGGTGATCGATTTTGCGCAGACCTGGCTCATCTCCAACGAGCCTAGTGTTTGGGTAAGTCCTGGATCTTCTCAATCTTACCTACGGCACCTTTAATGGGGTTTGCAGAGACATGCTGCGTTCTTGATGAAGTAAATAAATCATTACGACATGTAATATGCGTAACAAGGACCCATGTGGAATTTTAATATTCATTACATGTTAGTGGTCTTTCAGTGTAGACCTGGGTACTATTATACTAATTGTTTTCATGCCAATACCAACGATGAGCTTTGACATTCAATCATGTTTAATTAACTCTTGTGTTGATGTTGATGTCTGTGCATGTTGTTCACCTGCAGCAGCGTCTGTGCGATCTCAGGGTTCTCTGGACTGTCAAAGTGCAGCATCTGGGACCCCAGGCCATAGTAGTAAGGCCCCATCTTATGCAGATCCACCACATTGGGGTCAGCGTTGAACACCGTCCTCCAGCCCTCTCTGTACACCTTCGGAAGCTCCACTGACAACACTCTCCTCTTCTTCTCGTACAGACCCTTGGACAGCCACAACGGAAGCTCCATCTTTGTACCCTGAGATAAAGAAAATGGACTTCAGAGTTGGATCAGTAAGATTTAAGATTTATTTTATAAGGACAATGCGGATGAATCAACATTTCTGTAAATGTACCAGTGTTAGTCAGATGGCTAATTTTCAACTGTAGTCCTAGTTACACAGCATGCATGTCTTTATGGAGGGAGGAAACCTGAGCACCCAGAGGAAACCCACACAAACACAGGGAGAACAAACTCCACACAGAAAGGCCCTGCCCGGACCAGGGATCGAACTCTGCAGTGCCTACTTGCTGTGAGGCAGCAGTGCTAACCACTGAGCCACCGTACCACCCACAGTAGTTCATTCAGTCATCATAAAAAGAATAATTATATACTGTACTGAACTAATCTCCTACACCCCTGCACCACCTAGCCTATGCATAAGAAGCTAGGGCTGGGCAATATATCGATATATCTATATATGTGAGGCTAGAAGTGTTGTCTTTTCCTGGTTTTAAAGGCTGCATTACAGTAGAGTGATGTCATTTTCTGAACACACCAGACTAGGGGTGGAACGGTACATGTAGCTATTCGTATTGAACCGAAACGGTACGAGCGTCTCGGTTCGGTACATGAATTTACACGGAGAATACACGGTATAAAAATAAATAAAACTTGCGTGCAAATGAATTAATGTAATGTGGAACTACTGTTACATACGCGTTTCTTAGGGACACCTAATCTGTAGCCCCGCCTTAGCTCTGAAGCTCCCAAACTCCGCCTACATGTCAAGTCGGTCCTGTGAGTCCACACCAGAGCCATGTCTTTCTCCATCACTCTGGTCCACATGAAGCAAACTAGTCCCTTCCATATACAACCAAACACGGATGTACTCCCTTCTTGCCTCGACCACAAATGGCTTCCAGGCCCATTTGCTTCGCTGTTTGCTCCGCTGTTAGCTCCGCCGTTAGCGTGTGAAGCTAACGCCACAATTCGCCAACTGCTCTGTGTAACCGAAGCTGCTCTTTTAACAGCCCTGCTCTGTGCATTCACATATGAGAGCAGTGCTTGTCTCCCATATCACACTACTAGCTGATTGTCTTATTTTGTTTACAAGTTCCAGATGGAGTCTGGAGATGATGTGGGGTAGCCTACTTAGCCTATTGTTTACTGTTTACATCTTACTTTATATACTTCAGGCTGTTGCAGCTAGCTCAGGGGACAGACTGGATGACACTAGGTGGTACAGCCTGAGACATGCACAATAAAAAAAATTGCCTTTTGCATTTTTGTTATGCTTTTCCCTTCATTGTACCGAACCGTGATGTCTGAACCGAGGTGTGAACCGAACCGTGACTTCTGTGTACCGTTCCACCCCTACACCAGACTGTTCTAGCTGTTCTGTTATTTGCCTTTACCCATAGCCTATAGTTATTATATCAACATAAGTGATTATTTATCAAAAATCTCATTATGTAAATATTTTGTGAAAGCACCAATTGTCAACTCTACAATATCACCACAATATCGATATCGAGGTATTTGGTCAAAAATATTGGGATATTTGATTTTCTTCATATCGTCCAGCTCTATAAGAAGCTACTCTTTTATATTTGTTTCTTATTCGGTTGCATGTTTACATACGAAAAGGAGCTTTACACACATTATCAGAGCTGAATATTTCATGACTGCAGTGTTATATTTTATGTAGTCTTGATTTAGGTGTTTACAGTGCTCATTTACATTTAAAAGGGTTGTAAATCTGGTTCTCCAAGTTAATTGTAGCAAACCAAAGTGAACTTTATTCAAATAAAAAGTAGCCTAATTTAGAATCTATCCCCATTGATCCTGTTGGTTTGTTTGCTGCTTGCATGGCTGTCCTAACGTTACAGCTGTAGCGCGCTGGCTTTACGTGTTTACAGGTATATCTGGCAACCCGGTCTGGCTGACAAACTGGGCAGTTGATAACAACACACAGGCCAAAACACAAACAGACATTTCAAAAGGAGAAAATACTGGCATTAGCATAGTTGTCAGAAAAGATAGTATTTCAACTTAGCATGTTTCCTTAATATCTGATGACGCATTGGGGTAATTTTTGGATTTATTACAGTAAACATATTACATATTGGAACTTTAATGCTGGGTCCTGAAAAACATAACTTAAGTATCTACTATGAACTGTGACGTAACGTCACTGACGTTGAAATTATATTGACGTGAGTGTTATTTAATTTCCATTTAGGCAAGGCAAGGCAGCTTTATATAACGTTAGGCCTATAGCGTTAGTTTATATTGTATTGCTTTTATGTCCTTCACTATTGATTGTTGCTGCATGGAAGCATATTATGTTACCTCCAGGATAATAAAAAAAGTTGAAGTTTTTGGTAAGTAATAAACATGTCGAATTGAAAAGTGGTAATATGTTTAAGCAGTCTTCTACCACACGTGCCAATGCCAATACAGCATGGTAACCAAGAGTAACGTTAATGTTAAACTGCAAAATAGTGAATGAGGTTTGGCGTACCTTTCTTTACACAACAAAACGACCTGTATCTGGGGTACTTTTAGTTGTATTTCTGAAAGACACTAAACAAATACATTGACAACATTGTAACTATTACGATGGCATTTTCTTTAGTAACTTTACCGACCTCCGGTATGTCCTGCGAGTCACTCGACTTTTCCAGAAATCCCAGCCGGGGAAAACTGCACTCTGTCCGGATGGGAAGTCTTTCATGAGAGAGTACAATATCGTCGAGAGACAGGAAATTCTCCCCCATCCCCACCCCAGGTTGTACAGGTAGATATGACTGTGTATCCATTGTGTGCCCGAATGAGACCGAAAGTAGTAGCTTTATATCAAGTATATGCTGAAAATACTGAAATTGTGTGCAGAGACCTCTCCTGTTGTGTTTACAAGTCTTCTTCCTCCTTGCTATTTTGGCGCCAGGACCTGTTGACCAATCAGAGCGCTGCCTCAGATCTAGAGCAGAGCAATCGATTCAATCTGAGTCGAACTGAGTGAAGAATATCTGTTGTCCGTGCTTTTACGATGTTTTCCCGCGTTATATACATGTTGCTGCTTTTAAAAAGAGTTATCTTAAAGCTGGTTTGAATTCAAATACAATATGTTGCATTAGGGAAAAAAGAACGCCCTTACTATAATGCAAACGTTTCCAACAGTGAACTGAATAACAAAATTAAATTCAGGTGCAATTACAAATGTAGCCCTTAGAGGTCAGAATATTACCATTCCAAATGTAAAGCCCCCTCGTGTGCTGTTAGTTGTATAGAGTCAATGGTCCTGTTTTAGGAATGTTTATCAGTCAGGAAGCTTTGTTAAATTGGAAAATGACAGCTAGCTCATACTGTAATCTTGTAATTTCTAATCTTTTAGGGTACCATCACTTTACTTTACATGTTCCATTATGATATTTACATACTTTTATTTAAGTAACATTTTCAATGCAGGAGTATTTTTTACAGTGTGGTATTAGTACTTTTACTTAGGTAAAGGATCAGAGTACTTCTTCCACCACTGCTTATAATGCACTTATAAAGTAAAGTTTATGAAAAGGCTCATGATATACAGTACGTCCCCAACTTTACCGTCCATCTTTTACAGGAAATAGACAGTATGAGTGCCGAGCAGCCTTTGGTGTGTCAATAGTTAACTCCCAGCTTGTCACATCTGAGGCAGTTTGCCGGTCAGCCCCTTTCAAAGACGACTTCCTGGTTTTAACCAGTGCTGGAATGGAACTAAGTACATTTACTCAGGTACTGTACATAAGTACAAAATGGAAGTACTTGTACTTGTCTTTTCTGTTCATGCCACTTTCTACTTCTACTCCGCTACATTTCAGAGAGAAATATTGTACTTTTTACTCCACTACATTCATCTGTTACAACTTTAGTTACTAGTTACTTTACACATTAAGATTTCTGCACAAAAGTAGTTTTAGTCGTGCAACAGAAAACTCAGATTGGACAGATAGTCTAGCTAGCTGTCTGGATTTACCCTGCAGAGATCTGAGGAGCAGTTAACCATAGTCCTCACAAATCCACCAGAGGTTAGAACACCAACACAAAGAAAGAGGAAGGGGACGGACATTTGAGGGAAAAAAAGGACATACGGTGGAATTTCCTGCAGCAACAGGGTAATCCCAGAAGTGGAAGGTCGTAGATATAAACTATATCATATCATATCACTACGTTCATTCTAAGTGGAGGTGATGTGATGTGTAAACATTTAAGTTTAGTATTTTGGCAACTTAGTTGTGCCGTAGTACCTGAAAGCTAAGAATGCTGGGATACCTGTTGTACGTTGAACATGTTGAAAAGTAAAGCCACCTTCTGCTATATGCTAATCTGTCTCACGTGCATTATTTATAAGAAGTCATCACAATCCATGACCCCCCCCCTCTGTGTTTCCATGTTGAGAAATGTTGAGGAAATTGTTTTATTTACAGATTTTACAGCGGGGAAAAATTAGTTTTGAAACAGCAGCTCCTTGCATCTCACAACTCTCTCGCCATGGCAACAATTACTGGCATCCGACATGTTCAATAAGCAGTAGAAGTGGACAGTTTTACCCATATACTATACCTATAAACATGTCCCTTCAAGGCCTATTTCTTGTCAAACGGCATTCTGGGAACTGTAGTAAAACTAAAAACTAAGCTAAATGAAAGGATTTACACACAGGCTGTTTAGAGAAAGAGGATACCTCATATTCAATCCCCAAATAACCCTTGGAGTGTGTTGAACATTTCTGACTGGTGTAAGAGTGGACAATAACTCTTGGGTGGCCTTTTCCCAATATTTAACTGTTACACCATGTCCCATTAATATACAGCTAAATGGTATAATACATGCTGTGTGTCTATAGGCCGGCAGTTATCCAAGGATTAAGATGTTTCTGGGTCACAGAAGGAAAGTTAATGAAAATAGAGTCATCTAGCACATTTTATTCCACCATTTGTTTACAGTAGCTTTGTAAATGCAGTTTGTTTGTATGTTCATTTGTAGAAGTCTTCATACATCAGCTCTTGGCATTCTGAAGAGTGGGTAACACCTCACATGATTGGAATATTAAACAAATGTTGTTAAATATGAACAAATGAATAAATAAGCCCCATCCAGTGGATCCACAGTGGGACTACAGAGTCCTTTTTCGGGTCTGAGTGGCTCGCGTCTCCAGTCGCAGTCAGCCAGACCTCCTCCAGCAGAAACACAATGTGGGGAACCGACAGTAGCATAGACCACGAGGCGCCTTTAGAATCACACACGCAGAGACACATGCACAGAGACACACACACACACACACACACACACACACACACACTCTCACACTTGAGATTCTCACGAGAAAATGACTAATCATGATCACATGAAAAAATCTGGCAGATCTAAAAAGAAAGAACCCCAGAGAGAGGTTAGGTGTGTAATTTACAATATGTCATGTCGCCTCTCTGTAGCTGTAAACATCAGCAAAGTAAAGGGAGGACTGCCAGTCGCACACACACACACACACACACACACACACACACACACACACACACACACATACATACACACATACACTCACATACACATACACACACACACACACACACACACACACACACACACAAACACAGGGAACATGGACATCTAGACTGTAAACATTTCAATACACACACACATACACATAGCACTGTCCCAGTCAGCCCTCTACACTGACCTTTCACGCTGTGTCACACGCAAGCACACACACACACACACACACACACACACACACACACACACACACACACACACATATTAGGCTTCAGCAAAAGCTATGTTGTCACAGTTCCAATCTCAGACACACACACACACACACCATACACACATAGTGTACATACACATACCGGGTGAAGCCTGACACTGGAGCATCCCAAACACACACACATTACACAGTAGGAGCGTAAACTACACTGCTCTCTCCCAATCAGAACTGAGACTGTTCCTCTCCACCCCCAGTCCATCTTTAGATCCCCCCATCTCTATTCTGTACATAGACAAGCTGACATCCCAGTTTGTTTGTTCTGTGTTCCACCATCCCTCCCTCCCTCCCTCCCCGCCCGCCCTGGTGTGCACAAACCAGATCTAAGAAGCATTTTGGGGACTTTCGGATTGAGTTATATTGGCGAGGAAGGGTGCAGAACTGAACTGCTTTGAGTGGACGTCACCGAGTTGGAGTCCTGTTGTGAGATGAGAGGCCCCACCAAATAATTTCAAAGGTCTGATCTCAAAGCAAGCTTCTGCAGCTTAACAATCGTCAATCGCTTGGTTTCCTCTTCCTCCTCTTTCTCATGCTTGCCGTCTTCCTTCTTGCTCGTGTGGTTTCCTTCATCTTCCCTCCTGTCCCCTCCCTGCTCTGCTTCCTCTCCTCTCCCCCAGTTAAGGCCATGGGGCTGACAGGCCTGGCAGGCCTGGATCCAGATACAAGATGGAAGGCTAGCTGCTGGAGGCCTGCAAGAATCCTGAGCATGTCAGGGAGGCCGATGAAGCCCTTTAAGGGGACTATTAGCCTGGAGAAGTGGGAGGGGGACAGAAGGAAGGGCGGGTGGGCGGGGTAAGCAGTTTCTTCAGCAGATGTAATAATGTCTGCCCTTTAATGTGTATGATGGTTTGGACAGTCACGATTTCTGGGTTCAGCTCACAAGGAATAATTATCTTGGTTAGGGATGATGGATTCTGTCAGGATAAGTACGTGTTGATCGCTTTGATTGT
>NC_050179.1:39610187-39655187 GCF_008315115.2 Sander lucioperca | reverse complement strand
CTGATGATGGCGCTGGATGAAAATTCAAGCGATCACCAAAGTCATTAGAATCCATCTTCTGGAGACCACAAATGTGTCAAAAAGTACAGCACTCGAATGAATGCAAACACCTCTACATAGGTTCAATCACTGTAGCACTACGCCAACCACATTACTGTAACATTTACTCATGTGGAAATGTCACACATTATTGCCTTGATACTAAAGAAAAAAAGTTCTTCAGTTGAGAGGATGTTCCAGAATGATAGTGGATAATTTTCTGTCAAATTAAATATGAATGCAAAAGAAACTGCAGTTACAGAGAAATGTTCATTGAATAGGAATCTTTAATACAGGTGGACAGACAGACAGACAGACGGACAGACAGACGGAAGGGATGGATGGATGGATGGGCTGTGAGACTGTGAGACGGCATAAGACACAGAAGACATATGCTCTGACTCCAAATCAGCTTAGTTCCTCAACAAACTCCCATAACCCCACTCTCCTCCTCCCTCTCTCTATCTCTCTCCTCTTCTGACCCCCTGTCCCTTCTTCCATTGTTCACATTGACACGTCTCTCCGTCCTCTTTCACCCCCTTAAAAAACACCCAGCATCTCTCTGACAGAGTGCTCCGGATTAACTCACAGGAATCTACATGCACTGTCTGATAACAATACAGCAGCTCTACTCCTCCTCTTCCCCAAATTTCCTGAGCATATAAATCCAAGCAGAAAACACTTAATCAACTCTCCAAAAGTCTGCATTTGACTGTGAGTGCAGAGTGTATTAAATCCAAAGGGAACATCTAACCCAAGCTCTTATAATCAAGTGAAAAGTGTTGTTCAATCTTGTTTCCTTCACCTGTGAAATGTTTTTAAAAAATGAGGTCATCCGGAGTTAGAGCCTGAACTCATCATAGTCCTGCCTCAGCCCAAACTCTCTATATCAACCGTACAAAATGCAGCAGCGAGGCTGTTAACTGGAGCATATCACGTCCTCTCCGATGGACTCCCAGCAAATTTTAGCTGATTATAATATTTTATACATTAAGCCTTTCTATTCTCTTAAAGCTTGCTTTTAACCCCTTGTGTGCCTGCATCTGACCCAATATCCAGTTTCCTGCAGCTGAAACTAGGTCATTGCAGTACAACATACTGTACTACACTAAAGAAATCGTTGTCATATTTTGTGCACTACTAATTTTGAGGACAGGACAGGAGGTCATTAGGTTTCATCCTCTGGGAACCATAAAAAACAAAAAAGGTCAAAGCAATCAAAGCAGTGGTTGCCAAGTTGTGGCAATGTTGGATGGACAAATGAACAGATAGATGAACTGACATTTACATCCTCAGGCAATGTTCACACTTGACGTCTTTTCTGAAGCTGCCATTGTGACGTTTTTTTCTGCAGCTCAGAGCGTCTTTTTAGAGTTGAAATAATTTCAACATTTCTGAAAAAAACGCACGTACGTCAAGCTCTTGACAGTTGACCAATGGAAAGCAGAGTAGCAAGACCTGTCTTTTCCATAACAACAACAAAAAATGGAGAAGGTGCCCATAGATACTTGTGCTAGTGCGATGCACAGCGAGTTATATGATATGAGCGGGCGCTCCCTGTTCAGGGATCTATCTAACGTTAGCATTAGCACTGCTCCTCTCTCTGTTCATTCTCTAGATCGCTTTGTTTTATCTAGCGCAGCTCCACATGGCACTTTTGGATAGCCTACTGTAGCAGTAGCTGTTATAGCAACAGAAGATGCTCTCGGCTGCTTTATGGAACCAAAACGCTGCCAGGTTTTTTAACCTTCAAAAGCGCCTTAGTCAATAGTCTTTTTCTTGTCAAAAAAGACGCCAAGTGTGATCATGGCCTTAGGCTGCTAGCACACAATGAATAAATACAAACAGACTGAACACTGAATATTTTATATAAATAAACACTATACATATATAGGAGTTGCTACATAACTAGATGGCTCACAGGTTCACTGTCTCCGCTACCGACGGAGAGCCTACGAGCCTCTGTAAAGCAGCAGGGGCGAGTTCAAAAAAGCAACTAGCGACAAATCTAGCGACTTTCTGTAGAAGAGAGATGCCAGTATTGTCCGGCGAGCACGAGGTCTTTCTCTCTTGCGGCCACCACAGTCACCTTTCTCTGTCACTTCTGACTGAGGAGTAGCAGCGTCATGTAAAGGGCCAGCGCGCTTCATGGCGGATCCGCCACCATTGGCGTATGTGAATGGGTAGTCTATATCGACTACATTTCATTTACGTTTTGTTCCGTTGTGTTCTAACCTCCGGTGGATTTCTGAGGACTATGGTTAACTGCTCCTCAGATCTCTGCAGGGTAAATCCAGACAGCTAGCTAGACTATCTGTCTAATCTGAGTTTTCTGTTGCTGTTGACTAAAGCTACTTTTGAACGTATACATGTTCAAATAAGTTCCTTCCCGAGGCTATTTTTTAGAGGCACCGTGGCTCCGTCCAGCGCTTAGCACCGCCCAAGACGATTATGATTGGTTTAAAGAAATGCCAACAACCCCTGACCGTTTTTTCCCCCTATCCAGGAGTGTATGTGTGGAGTGGCCAGACTCTGCAGCGCTGTGGAGAGAGGTCTGGCAATGTGAGACTATATAGGGTAGTGATGACGGAATGATTTCTGACAGAGGGTTTGCCAGCTTTAAAACCTTGGGGTGACTAATAGAAGTTTTATTATAAAGAGGTGTTTTATAAATTGCACTGTCCAATACAGTAGTATATTAATAAATGAATGAATAAGAATATCACGAACGCATGTAAGAAATGAGAATATGATTAAATTTGAAGAAATGGTAATTTTGTCAAAAGTAATGTTAGGGTTTCTGCAGGTTTCACCAAGTCAAATTTAAGACTTTTTAAGACCATTATGAATTATATTTAAGCCCTATATCACAACATCAAATAAAAAATGAAAAACATCAGATTTTTCAAGCCACGTATCAGTAAACTTGCACTTCCCCATAACTCAGGAATAAAATCCATTTTATGTCTGTGGTACAACCCAAAAGAGACCAGAAAAGAGACTCGCACCAATAACCCGAAAGCTGATTGGCTGCAATATAAATTCCATGTTGGTCTCATTTGTAGTCGTAATACAGCGAAATTATATTTGGACTAGAGAAAGAACGGAATCCTGCGGGAGTATGTAAATGAGCATTAGAGGTAGTATTACATGGACATAGGGAAGTTAAGGCCTGTTTAAAACTAAGACCTAGAAAACACTATAATTCAGCAAATTTAAGAAATTTGATTTTGAAATGTTAGACTTTTTAAGACCATGACTGTGCAAAGCTCTGCATGTGTGCTTTCAGGTGGTGCAGACTTTGCCGGGTCTCTCAATCATCGGCTCCCTCCTCACCTGCCCCTGTTTCCCTCTTGACTTTCAGCTGTCTCTCCCGGTTGCAGGCTCGCCAACAGACACTTGGCATCCAACACCTCCGCATCAATTATGAGTTAAAGGAGTCACTCTTTGCTTCTCTGATTCGCAGCACTCAGTCCTTCTTTCTTGTCTCTCTTTCTGTGTCCTCCGATGACCTGAGCTGCGAGAGGCAAAGTACATGTCCCTCATCTTTCTCTATCTCTCTCTCTCCCACACATGCTCCTGCTTCCTGGGTCTCCATACAGTACCACCCTTCTGACTTCTATGTGTGTATGTGCCCCCGCCGACCTTTCTGTGCAAGGGGCTATATTTAGTGGGAGGACATTAAAATATCATCATGCAAAGTCAAAGCCCAGGAAAGATCAAGTGGTTAGCTCATATGGGCTCATGGAGTATACCTAGTGCAGACAAGTAATTAAACGTGTGTGTTTTTAGTTGATTTTATACATTTAAAGAACTAAAGCTGCAATCTGTGAGTTTCTGCTCATTCAGAGCAGCAGAGATGAGGAATGAAATGTCGGGAGAGTCTTTCAGAGTGTCCAACCTTGGTAAATGTGCTGTTTTTGGTGTTTAACCGCACCTGAAAGCAACATTATGTAGCTATTTTACCTTAAAACAACAGCTTCAAAGTCATTTTGATGCTACACTGACATGACATGTAATCCAGGCTGGACTGCTGTAATTCCCTTTTCCTCTGCATTTCCCAGGCTGCCATTTCCCCTGGTTTTAACTAGTTCGAAAAGCAGCCGCTCTTTGGTTGTCAAGGACAGAGAAATGAGCACCCTTGTCCTTGAATGCTTTCACTGGCTCCCTGTTCATTTCAGGATACATTTCAAAACCCTCTACATTGTCTACAAATCTCTCCATGGTCTCACCACTACATATATATTTATATATCAGAACTTCTCACCCCTTACAGGACCAACAGACCCCTCAGATCAGCCCACTGTGGCATGTTGGCTGTCCCCAGCCATGGAGAAAGGGACAGGACTTTATCTGTAGCAGCAGCAGACCATGGCTGAGTTTGTGGATGCTTTTAGATGCACCTTAACCCTTGTGTTGACTTCGGGTCACATTGGCCCGTTTTCAATTTTTGTTTTATATCAGAAAATATTGGACTTAGAAATAAACGCTGAAAATGTGTAGAAGAAAAATTTAAAAATGTAAAATGTTGGAAAAAGCAAAAACAAATTGTGAAAAAAGGTGTCACAAATGTCAGAAAAAGTGTTTTTTTCAAGGTTGAAAGGAAGACAACACAAGGGTTAAGACCCACTTTTATTCTCTGGCTTTTAAATGTGTTTAACCAGTTTCTATTTAAATTTTGTTTTATTTCCATATATCTGTATATTGAGATTTTCATTCCATATATTCAGACTTTCATTATATATATTCATTATATATATTCAAGTTTACTTCCATACTTTCAGACTTTCATTCAATATATTCAGACTTTTATTCAATATATTCAGACTTTCATTCTATATATTCAGACTTCAATTCCATACATTCAGACTTTCATTCAATATATTCAAGTTTCATTTTATATAGTCATACTTAGAGAAGAGTCCCGCACACTGACCATTACGCAAGCAATAATTTATTTAGAAAAATACAACGTTTCGGTCTCAGACCTTCATCAGGTAAATTCACACATTCACCTCAACCATAGCCTTAAAAAGTTTGGTTGACTAACCAGGACCAATCAGGTCCGGCTCTTGAATGACGTCATTCATTCACAAAGTGGCGCTCCCATCACGGACCGTGAACAGGAAAAGGCAAAAAGAATTTGCCACTCAGTACATTTAAAAACAATGGATAATCAGACCGATTTTGTTATAGGCTCATGATCAATGCATTGTCATTAGCCCAATATTTTTCTACTCTTAATCAGAGAGGACACAGTCCATTCAAAAGTGGATCATTACATTGGTTAAATTACATTATAACAGTCCATATGCACCTGTACAATGAACAGTTGCTGAGGATAAACTAATAAGGAAAAAAGGAAAAAACAACAAACAAGGAAAAAAACATCAAATTAGCATAACATGATATTGAGATTAAATTCATCATTAAGGCCTTTTGGTGATAGGGTCTGCAAAGTAAATATCCAATATGCCTTGCGTCTTTTTAGTAGCAAGTCGTGGTTGCCCCCCCTTTTTTGAAGACTGACTTGTTCAATGCAACAAAAGTGCAATGATGAGATGTCATGCTTATGATCATTAAAGTGTACTGCGACCGGGTAATCCCGGTCATTTCTGCGAATAGAGCTCTTATGTTCGCTAATGCGTTGTTTTAACTGCCTTATGGTCTTACCTACATACACCAGACCACATGGACACGTTAAAATCTACACTACATGAGTGGAGGCACAAGTGATGACACTCTTAATTGGAAAAATCTTGTTATTGTGGGGATGGCGGAAGTTGTGTGTCTTATAGGTGTTGTTGCACTGTGCACATCCTCCACAGCAGTAGTTGCCAGTAGGTAACGGGCTTAATAATCTTTGCGAAGCTCTCCTTGGCTTATATCTTGCAAAGTCAGCGTGAACTAGAAGATCTCTGAGATTCTTCTCACGTTTGTATATGAAGAGCGGCAAGTCATTCACAACATGTGAGAGTTCAGGATCTGATTTTAGAATGTGCCAATATTTTTTAATATTATTAACTGTTATTAATATTAATTCATATATTTTTCATACTTCACTTCACGGCATATGCTATAATATATATATAGGCCTATAGAAATGTGTATACTTTTAGAACAAAAATCTGAACTTGTATGCACATTTTTTAACTTATAAAAATATATATATATATATATATATATATATATATATATATATATATATATATATTGGCACCCGCCGAGATTTGGCAGCACTTAGCGGGTGGCATATAGGCCTATAATATAGGCCTATATCAAAATAGGCCTATATGCCACCTGCTAAGTGCTGCCAAATCTCGGCAGGTGCCAATGTCATGCCCTGAGTGTAACTATATAATTTACGGGACTGTTGACACTTAAGACAGCTAACGTAGCCAGCTACCTTACTTCTATAGTTACTTTTTGACTGAAAATAACCTTTTTAAGCATGTTGTAATGATCAGATTGATACAATGTAGATATTTAACATGTGCAAAAACAAACTGAACGCAACAACAAGAAGGGTTGTCAAAAACCGCCCTGCTTGCAACTGCATAAGCATGTGATAAATCAAATTAAACTCAAAAAATGAAGTTCCTTATTCACTGTCTTGGATTACCCTTCTCATGCAAGTTTTCCATCTTTGCAGCTAATAATTACATATTGAGAAAAAGTGTTCCACAAAGTCAGTGTAGTCCTTTAATAGTCTGATTGGATTCCTGCATCTGTTGTACAGCAAACGTGTGACCTTGCTCAGAGATATGCTGATGTGCGGTAGTTACTGGGCCCAGGTGATTGACAATACCCCTGAGCATGCTGGGAAACAAGATAAGCTGCAGTTCGGCACGTTTTATGGGTCTCAAAAAACCCCAGAAAGAGATGGAGAGGGAGGGAAAAAAAGAAGAGATTACACAGCGGGAACAAAGCCTGACAGACAGATGGACTCACAGAGGAGAGAGGGATGGAGGGAAAACGAGAGAGAAAGACAGAGAGAGAGAGAGAGACAGTGAGAGAGAGAGAGAGAGAGAGGGAGTAATTTGCTGGAAATAAAGAGTGACAGGACAGACAGAGCTGTAGAAAAAAAAGAGAGGAATGATGGGAGTCTTTCTCCTTTTACCCTCTCTCCTCTCATCCGTTATCAGCCATGAGGGTACTCCATCACTCTGGATCCCATCTTCCCTGAGACAGTTTCACTCTCCTCTCTCTGTCTCTGTCACTCACTCTTCTTTCCCCTACAGTCTGAATCCAGCTGCAGGCTTGAAACTTACATTACTTTTTTTCTGCACTGGTCGTTGGGTCTAGTTGAATGCTATTTGTGGAGCTGTAAAATGACTTAGTCATTTATTAGAGGATTTAGTCAGGATTTAGTGTTTGGTTCCACAAAACTTGGAAACACAGCAACACTGCATGCACACCCACACCCACAGACAGACACCTCCACCCCACACACCACACACACACCACACACACACCCACACACACACACACACACACAGACAGACACCCCACCCACCCACACACACACACACACACACGCACACACACGCACACACACACACACCACGCACACCACACAGACAGACACCTCCACCCACACACACACACACACACACACACACACACACACACACAGACAGACACCTCCACCCACCCACACACACACACACACACACACACGCACACACACACACACACACACACACACACACAGACAGACACCTCCACCCACCCACACACACACACACACACACACACGCACACACACACACACACACACACACACACACACACACACACACAGACAGACACCCCCCCCCACACACACACACACACACACACAGACACACAGAAACACACACACACACACACACACACACACACACACAGATACGCAGAAACACAAACAAACACATACCCACAAACACACTCACACACAGAAACACACACTCACACATACACACACACACACACACACACACACACACACACTACACTTCTACAAGGTGACATTCAGGCTCCATATCAGTGGAACACATTCTTGAGTCAAACAAGTGAATGTCAATTAAATGTCAAAAAGTTGCTAGGGGCAATAAACAAGGATGGCTGCTGTCAATCATGTGTCTCCAAGCAACCAGGAGTGGCAGCCCAGGCCATAATTAAACAGCAGCCTACTCAGGGAAATAAACAGTAGAGTGGAAGGTAGACGGTGTGTCTGCAGCGGTATTACTGACTCGTTTTGCTCTTTATGTCCATTTTTATTCCGTTCCTAAATAAACCTGGGTATCACTATGGACACAGAGTAACAACAAACATACATGATGTTAGAACGAGTCTTGGCTAAGTAAGCAACAACTCACATCGCCCCGCCTGGTCTTATTGGTGGCATTTAACCATTTGGATCTTATAGGCCGAATCGCCGTGATGTCACACTAACACAACAATCACTTCCAGGGTCAACAAATGGCTGTTAAAGCTATAGTGCGTAGTTTCTGTCACCCCCATTAGGAATGCTAAGTAATGAAAACAAAACTGTCAGCGCGTCCACATGATACAAGGCTTTCAGCAGTTAATATTGATACTACCTGGGACACTTGGATGATTTTGGCATCTCATCATGCATTGGCTGGTTGACCAATGGGACAAATTCCCGAAAGTAATCCTTTACAGTTCACTAAAAATAATTGCTGGTATCGTTCCCCCAAAACATGAAATACACCAAGGAGTAATAGATCAGCGGTCACGAAATTGAATCGGCCAACTGGTGGTTGAATAAGTGGGAGAAAGGAGAGAGGGACAGCATGGAGAGACAGTGAGGGATGAGCTAACAGAGTAACGTCGAGCAGCTCTGCCTCTACACAGACGATCAATAAAAATAAAAAAAGACCCTGACATGGCTGGCTCCCACAGCAGACACTACGTGGAAACCCAGTGAGACCAAGCTGAGAATTGATCTTCAAGGTTATTGATGGTTAACTCTCTTTGTTTGACGCCACACTAAACTACATTTCAATATTATGTTCCAAAATGATACCACAAGCATCTGAATTCAGCCTTTTGACAAGTAATATGTATTAAAAGCAGAAGGGTCAGCATATTAAAGTTTTTTTTTCTTTTTTTTTTTTTGGCAGTCCATCTCATCAGATCCATTTGACAAATCATATTGCAAAAAATGTTAAAGGTTAAAAAGATGCAAGTGCCATAAATTTGCATGCAATATGCAATGATCTGATTAGTTGCACTCCTTGCACTATTCGTTGGATCATTCTTCTGTTTGTTCTTCTCATCTACCCGGCCTGAAAACTAGCAGTTTGAGTTTCTTTTGTTGATTGTCTCTATATTTGTACTAATTGCCATGGTTTTATTGAGGCAAACTTCTGGCTGAACTAGCTGTTTGAGTTTCTTTAGGTGGTATTCATCTGTGATGTCTGTCACTACTAATGGCATCAATCCAGTGATTGTATTTGTTCCTACAAATTGGTAATATTGACCTTATAGGATTATTCTTTCACTTGTATTAAAGAAATGGAGTTATCAACCTCTTCTCCAAGCTAGTATTTTCCACTAGTCTCAGCCCCACAGCCTCCAAAGAGTAGATACATATTAAACAAATACACTATATTTCTGTAGAGTATTCCATTGGAAAATGTAATAAATAAGCGATAAAAACATGGACACACTAATCATCAGTACACGCTACTTTTGGCAAACCATTGGTTCTGAAGCTAGACAATACATTTTAAACGCCTAATCATTTCAACAAGAATCAAATAAATGACAATTTCTGTTAGCATTCAACAACTGCAGATCTCCCATAAGATTTTGATAATGCTCCTACAGCAGCAACAGAGCGAGAGCTGTAGTTGTTAAGTGCCGATGAACAAATTATTGTTATATTTGGTTAAGATGGCTAAGTGCTCAAATGTTATAATCAAACAATAGAAGACAGTACTGGTGATATCCAATTTAGAATTATATAAAGGGTGTACAATAAAAGCAAGGAAAACAGCAACGTGAAAAATAAAGTGCTAAGCTGCATGAGGAACCGAGAGGCTGTTTATAATGTATTAGAACTTAGAGCACTTTGCAATTAAGAGCAACCCTTTGTAGGCTGGCTCAGGTTTGCCTTGACTGCGGGGGACTTCCTTTGACACACTGAGCTCCTCTCTCCTCTCTCTTTCCATCTGTGTGCATTCATGTCCCAGTAATGCTTGTTCCTAACTTAGCTCCTTATCGCCTCGCAGATTTTCCTTGGGGTGGCACCTAAATCCCGCCGCTGTGGTCCTGCTCAACGCCCTACTACGCCCTGCACTGCTACTACTATTATTTCAAGTCATAGTTCTATTATCTTTATTGTTACTATAATTGCTACTGTTCATCATACCAACTGCTATAGGTCTTATGAATCATATTTCTGTATATCGGTATCTGTGTCTCTGTGTCCCAACCGGCAGCGTCAGATGCACACCCACCAAGAGTCAGTGTCTGTCCAAGGTTTCTGTCTGTTAAACGAAAGTTTTTCCTGGACCTACTCTATCTGTAAAGTGTCCTGAGATAACTCCTGTTATGATTTGACACTATAAATAAAAACATATTGAAATTGAAATTGAATTGAAGAGCAGTTATTAAAGTGGAGCTGCATTTTGACTCTCTATAATGTCCCAAAATAGATATTTATTGATAATAAAATGTGACAAAAAACCAAGAGTTGTAGACTTTAGTCATGTGCTGCATGGACCCACGGTGACTAACAGCCTTAAGTTTATTTATCTTCACAAGTGTTATAGACTGAGGCAGCAGAGTTAAGAATTGATCAATATTATTAGTCGGGATTGAAACAAGACCACCTTTTCCGGAGCTCTCGGTCCAGTTGTTTGGTCAGCACCACAGCTTGATTGACAACTTTCACACCAGTTCAAACAAACCAACCACACCAGAGTTCATTTGAACCATACCAAACAGGTCACCCTAAGAATATGGTATTTATTGCTACCTCTGTCACTACTGGACTCACTGTACTGTACACTGTAGTGTTGGCTTCTTGCACAGTTTGACCTGTAGTTTTAAAGAAACAGACACAATGGCCTCAGATGGGAACAGTAGCATCTTGTCACACTAAAGAGGTTACATGTTACAGCAAGGGTCGATTGTCATTCGCAGCCTCAGTCGTGTTGGTATTTTCGAGAGTGCATGACTGAATATGTCAGGTTGTGTAAACTCATTCTATGCTTTTTTATGATTTTCCTCATTTCCCCTCATTCATATTTATCATGTTTTAGAAGGACTAGCTCGCAACACGCATCAGTCCGTAGACCTACCCACCTTGTCATGAATATTTATCAGCCCAGCAGCATTGTCAGGACACTTGGCACAACCTCTGGAAGACCAATAAATATGAAAAAAGTAAACTACCAAAGTAAAAACCAGGGCCATTATCAGTTCATTATCTTATGTACCAGATTTGGCCTCCTGTCGTATAAAGACAGAGTAAAAAGAGAAAGAGATAAAGGCGTTGGTTACCATTGTAGGAGAGGCGAGGCTTGCTTAGACACATGATGAAATGAACTTCCATTTCATTGGACGCCACAGACTTGGAGCAGACAGGACACTTGAATCCTAGGAAGAACAGCAGAGAACAGATGAGTGAATAAAAATCAAATACATACAAAGCACATCTGAAATAAATAAGTATCAGCTTCATCATCATCTGTACTTGTAACCCAGTTGACAGCCTTTCACATCATTACAAAGCATATTCCAAGGGAAGGGGGTAAAAGGCAGTTTCTTTCATGTTTTTTCATAAACGAAAGGTCAAAAAAATGTGTTTCAGATTTAAATGATGTCACACACTTATCTTCTCAAGTGTTGATTTAAAGTCTGTTTTTCATCAGGGCCCCTGGATCCCGTCTAATGACAAACCATGACAAACTAGGTGCGGATGCAGCCTGGACGAAACAGACCCCTTTGAGTCTCCAACAAAGACATGTTCATGTGGTGTTAGTGATGTTTTACATTTCTTTATTGTGACTTTAAAAACAGCTCCATCCTAACAGGCCCTGGCCCTAACAAATAACAAAATCCACTGTGAACCAAAAAAAAAATAATAAAAAATACTCCAATGTGGATTGAGGTATTGAATCATTTTCCCATTATTCTGAGAAAACTGTTGAACCAGTAATGATTCTAGCTGCTGCACTTCACATGACCACAAAGTTAAGTGAAGCAAGATCTAAAGGTCGGCACAATGATCTGAGACACAGGCAATACAACATAGTAAAATGAAACAAGCCACTGTAACAGCAAACTGCGTTTGAATGGAAACCATTGCCCTTCAATGTGGTGTGTGTGTGTGTGTGTGTGTGTGTGTGTGTGTGTGTGTGCTTTAAGACCTGTGTGTTTTGCATTTAGCTTTTTACAGCTACTTTTGTAGATTGTACAGGACATCCTACATGTCAATTTATACAGTAGTTATACAGCCTTCCTGTAGACAGAATACTGTTATATCTTGAAACATCCAAACTTTAAACAACAGGTTCGGATTTTCATGTGGGTATCGGCCGAGTTGATAAAATGACATTTCCACGGACAATTTTTCCTTGCCGAGCTGGGCGGAGGGATATATTCGGATAGTCACATGTACGTAGGTTTGTTGCCCAGACACAACACCAGCATTAAACCTACACACTACCATCAGTATGAAGATACCCACTTAACAGCTAACTTAGCTTAGGTTCAACTTGGCAAGGCATGTTCAGTAGTGATGCCCAAATAAAGCTTTGTGAAGCATTTGCTTTATTTTCCTGAGCCCAATAGATGGCGCTCTCTGTTCAACAAAGGGTTGAAAGCACACTGAGTTGCCATTCCTTGAGCCTTTTCTTTACCCATCCCGTGGGGTCAACAAATACAACTAATGGTTCATGAAGCTTCATTCGGACATCAGTAATGTTGAGCACATTTTAGAGAAGGTGTGTTTGTATATAAAGTCAACGCAAAGACACAAGCGGACACAAATTAACACAAATACCCCCAGCTTTTTTTTGAGAATGTTCTTCCAAGAAGAAAGGCAGCATCAGTCATTTCAGCAAGAGCCCCAAACATCTGTTTACGTTGAAGTGACAAAGAAGTAATTAAGACGGGAGCAATGGAGAATAGGGTTGATATCATCGTCCATCGAGACGTTTTGCTGTAAACATCATCAACTGCCAATTTAGGGGACATCGCCCAATCCTAATGGAGAAAGTTTTTGTGCCTGAACCAAACCTTAACAATAGCGTTGTCACATCACATGTGATTCATAACGGTTTTGGAAGCCACAGAGAAATGATGTTGACCTGCCGATAGAGGCATTCGGATCAGAAAACACTTCTAGACAGACAACATATTTGTTTGTCCACTTTTCTCCTCTCTCACTCGTTTCACACGCTAAACCTGGGTTGTTGTACAATGTTGGAGCCGTGTCAGTAACCCTCTCCTGTGCTGTTTGGATGGGACCCATTAGGCCTAACTATATTAGTGTAACACATAACAGATTATTAGATCAACCACTGGGCCACATGAGCTGAGTTGGCACACAGCTGAAAACAAACCCCACTGCTCTGTGATAAAGGAGACCTGTGATCAAAACAGCAGCAGTCCTTGACTCTGAGGTCCAGGAGCCCTCAGATTGGGATCGTTTTTGAACTGTGGCTTTTATGCCCCGATTACATAAGCTTGAATCCTAATGTATGTTTACTGTACTTACTTGCAAAGTAATAGTACCAACAAGCTCTCAGAAAAATTTATTTAGTTTTTGACCTTGTTCCACTGATGCCCTAATACACATAAGTGTCTTACATCACAACTTTTTGGATTTGTCTGATTAGATTAAAGGTCCTATAATCCTGTTTATAGGAGGTAAACAGGATTATTGCATCTATTCTGAAGGGACAGTGATCTTATATGTGCTAAAATCATGTGGTGGTATAATAAGATTTACATGTATATAACTCCCAGCATTGCCAGAGGGTTTTCCTGTGGGGATGTATTTTTGGAGTTTTTCCATGCACACTTGGCAGTTCTCAGGTTGGTGGTGCTAAGTAGTGGCCTGACAAGCCAGACCCTCATCAAGATGTTGGGTCTGGGAACTCACCATTGGCAGGGCTCAATCCGAGGGGCGGGATAAACGGTTGTAATTCCCTCAGCACTCATAGCCAACCAGGGCAACGCTAGTTGATAGATTAAACTTTTGCCGTATCCGGTCGGCAAAACTCCGAACACAGCTTCCTTTTATAAGAATGACTTCAGTGCTTAACTCCAAGTCTTCCAGAGTCGCGGCCAAAGCCGATTCCAAAGACCGCTGTTCGCCAGCAGCAGCAGCCGTTTTCTTTGTTTTCAGGTAGCAAGGAATTCACACGGAACCGTCGCAACTCTGCCGTCCTTATGTTAAGCACGCCCACTGACTCTATACACAACGTGATTGGCCTGACCAGAATTTGGTTTTTCCAGCTCGCAAGCCAACGGAGAGTTGCTAGACTGAACCTGGCTGCAAATTACATTTGCTGCCGCTAGGGTGTGTCTAGATTTCTAGGCTAGCTAAGTAGGCTAATCCTATAAGATCTGTCTATTAGTGTGTTATGTCCTGTTGTTTTTCTCCCTCTGTTACCATCTCCTTCGCTTTTTCTCCTTGTCCTTTGATGCTTGTTTGTAATAAATGGGCTATACAAATACATTTATTTGTATTTATGAACTGAAGGGACATTACAGTGACTTAGTATTGTACTTCAATAAAGTTGGGAAACACGCAAAAGTAGCTAAAATAAGTAAAGTAGGCAGAAGTCGTAGTAACATCTACGCTCCAAAAATCTATCAACCACCTTATTAGAAGACTCAGGAGTTTGCAACCAGAGATGGGATCTGATAGGTGCATACCGCCACACACGACAATTGTTCTTTGACGGCGCATCAGCTAAACTGAATTAGTTGTTTCGGATGGAACGGTCGATTGCATTCTGTGAGACCCCCCAGTCTTTTTTATTTTATTTAACCTTTATTTATCCAAGTAAGTCGATTGAGTACAAATTCTCATTTGCAATGACGACCTGTCACATTCACACAGTTACACATTTTTTGGGGGTTAAGGGCCTTGCTCAAGGGCACCTCATAGAGGTGGTAATGAGGGAGGGACAAGCATTGCTCTTTCACTTCCCCACCCAGATTTATCCTGTCGGTCTCCTGGTCAAACGCCTGCTTCTCTAACATCTAGGCCATCACTGTCCCACTGTCTTGGCAATCTCGGCCAACTTGTTTTGCCCTGCATTCATGTGTGATTGCTGTGTTCACATATGCCCAAACGAACCGAACCAGGTTTTTAAAGAACTGGTCCAAACCAGCTAGGTGTGAATACACCCTTAGAATTGAGAAAGCTCTCTCCAGGGCCACTGAAAACATGACACACCTGAGTCACAGCCTAAGTACTCCTCATCATGACTTTAAAGCAGCCTTTATGTGTACAATCGGTGTTCAGTAAGACCAGATTAGTTTGTGATTTTGACATTGGCTTCTCACTGTCAATGATTAGGACAGGACTGTGTTGGTTCCAGTGTTGTAGTCGAGTCACCAACTGTCAAGTCTGAGTCAAGTCTTGGGTCCACAGTGTTTAAGTCCAAGTCTAATTTCAAGTCACTAAAGAAGAGTCAGAGGCGAGTCCGAGTCACCATTACCTGAGTTTGAGTCCGAGTCCAGTCACGAGTCCAGAGTCCAGGACTTGAATACTCCATCCTGCCTATTACACATAAAAGTAGTCAGAAACTTCATCCAACTTCCGAGTCCTATTTCATGAATGCTCGAGTCCGATTCCATAAATCCTCAAGTCTGTGTCCAAGTCCAAGTCATCAGTGTGCGAGTCCAAGTCAAGTCACGAGTCCAGAGAATAGCGACTCGGGTTCTGGACTCGAGTCCGAGTCCAGGACTCCATCACTGGTGTGACTTACAGTAGCTTTGACTTACTTGAGTTTTCTTTTTTTAGACATTTTGTAGACTAAAGGATTCCGTTGGCGTTTGTCATTTGTCTATTGCTTTTATTGTTTATTTTAATGAGAAAAGGAAAAATGTATGACTGAAAAAATTAGCTGCAATTGTTACACCACTCAGACAGCGACCGTGCTAGTAGTGTATAAAAGTTCAGTTTAATTCCTTCACAGCAAAACTTATCACGAAACAGCAAGTTCAAGGGTACATCACCGCACACACACACTTCGTGTTCTCCCTACTTCAGGCCTCGACTACCACCTGAAAACGTGTCTCATTCTATGGTATCTTGGAGTATCTTGTAACACAAAACACTACTCATGTAGCCACCTACTGGCGATGTGAAGAAATGCATAACTTATAATCAAACTACATGTCTCAATACATTACTGAACAGAATACAGATTCAATTATGCATTTTATATAAACACAAAAATACTTTCAAAAGGGGGTATTTCCAGGGGCTACATTCCTCCCCTGCAAAATGAATGTTGTCCTTAACATTAGTTAACAATTTTCTTGTACCACATGAACTATGAAAAATCAACGTTTTACCCACAATGGCAATAACTTTCTTTTGAAAGTAAGAAACAAGTAAATAGTTTAAGTGCATTTCACAGGTTTCACCCTTATAATATATCACTATTGCGTACCATGTGATATAACCACATTCTACTCTTGACACCATTAAGCATTTTAAACTTCAGTTTAGTTTACCTCTGAGCAGTTGCGACAACAGTGTAGTTATATGCGTTTTCTTCTATACAAAACCATTTCTGTTCATTCCATAGCTTCTCCGGAGACTTCTTATTTTTATAGTCTGAAAACATAACAATTTTACTGTTTCAATGCCAAAGCTTAATAGCCAAATATCTGGACTCTTATGTCACACATAAAACAATACTTAGCTTTTGAAATATTAACCACTTTATATCACCATCAGAAATTTGGTCTTAAATCAGTAAAGTATTAACAATCAAGGATCACAGTCATTAACTGAACACAGCCGTGTCGAACTTCACTGATCTCAGTCCCTGAATGACACACTTAATGGACAGTTAGTACTCAGTTCACAAACAATTCTACTGCGTCCACATTTTTTTTACAGTCCATGTTCAACCTACAATCAGTCCTTCAGTAGCCTCCCATGAAAACAAATGGAGGATAACCCAGCTGTGATCCAAACACCTGTGGAGGTGGCCAAGGCCTACAGTATTGTCCATATCCTGGGGCCAGTGCATTGACATACAGTGGGTTAGTGTGAAACCCCACCACACGATGCGTTGGGTGACCTAATGAGTCATACGTCAGTGTTTCTCTGGGTCGTCTTTCCCTCTGTGAACGACGTGGTTGCATGTCAGTGAGTTCTAGCTCCTGGTTGCCAGGACAGTCTGCAGCTGGAACTGTCTGTGGCACCTCTTCGGTGTCAACTCTAGTAATGTCATTTTTGGTAGTGTCATTGTCCACAAGCACTGGGGCTGGAGTCTCAACCCTGACCTCCTCTGTTTCAGCCTCAGCTTCAGGCTGAATTCTTTCAGGAGCATTTTGAGGTGCGACATTTTCCTCTCCAGGCTGGTGGTGATGGTGCCTCAGTCTATTAGCCCAGTAGTATTCATCCTCACTTAAGCTCTCTGAGTCCTCTGATGTATCTTTTGTTTTGTTCTCTTTGTGTCTCTTTGATTTTTGAATAGGCAGATTTTTTTCAGTTTTTTTAACTGGTTCCTGCGGTGGTAAAGCATCACAGGGCATTAACATGTTACGATGGAGGATTCTGCCTCTCCCTGTGCCACTTTCAGACTTGACTTCATAAACTGGGCTGTCTTTCCCCTTTTGAGAGATCACAATGTGTATTTGCTTTTCCCAATATGAGCGCAATTTCCCAGGCCCTCCTCGTTCCGACATATTTCTCACAAGAACTCTGTCACCTGGGTAAAGCACTGCACTTTGCCTCTTTTGATCATAGTATGTTTTTCCTCTTGCTGTAGTCTTTTTGATAGTTTTGGATGCAATGTCATAAGCTTCTTTCATTTGTTGCTGCCATTTTTGAGCATATTCCTCATGGGAGTTACATCCTTCCTCCTCACTTATCCCAAATATTACATCAATGGGCAAACGTGGCTTTCTACCAAAAAGCAAATAGAAAGGAGAGTAACCCATTGCTTCACTAGTCGTACAATTGTAGGCGTGTACAACTTTGCTCACATAGTCACTCCAATTTCCCTTTTTCTCCTCATCCAAGGTCCGCAGCATAGACAACAATGTACGATTAAATCTTTCAGCTGGGTTCCCTTGTGGGTGGTAGGGGGTTGTTGTAGAGTTTGCAATGCCCGTGTATTTTTGCAATTGCCTGAATAAACGGTTCTCAAACTCTCTGCCTTGATCATGGTGTATTTTAGCGGGGAAACCATATTTCAGGGCAAAATCGTTAAAAATCTTATCTGCTGCCGTTTTGCCTGATTTGTTACGGGTTGGGTAAGCTTGGGCAAACTTGGTAAAGTTGTCAATAATTACCAAAATATATTCATACCCTCCCCTGCTTTTTTCAAGGTGAAGATAGTCAATAGAGATGGTCTCAAATGGTGCTGTAGCAGGTATATGACACATGGGAGCTCGGGTATGGACCGCAGGTTTCTTTTGATAGTTACATTTACACACTTTGGCAATAAAAAACTCAATGTCCTTCTGCATCCCAGGCCAATAAAACCTCTGTCTAGCCAGGTGCAAGACCCGTTCCACCCCCAGGTGACCCATTTCACAGTGAAGATATTTGTAAACCAACTCTTTGTACACTTCAGGAAGCACAATTTGACTACATGTTGCCGTTTTGCGTTTTAACAAACCCTCTTGAGAAACATAGTCTTTTCCACTCATGTAACAGTTGTTTACCTTTCATCTTATCTGGTTTCTCTCCAGACTTTTTCAGCTGGATCATATAGGAAATAGCGGTGTCTTGCAGCTGTGCCTTCAGTAGCTCTTGCTGTGTTATCTTTATGTTTGACTGGGTATCGGCAGCTATTTCTTGTACATGTGGGCTGCAGGTCATGGCTGAGATCCAGTCCACATCATGTTCTTTCTGATTTTCGACTGCATTGAATATTGCACCTAGCACCTCGGGGCCACACTGCTCTGTGCATTCAGACATTAATGCATCCATACTCACGTGTGCCCGAGACAGGAAGTCCGCGTCCATGTTCACTTTCCCTGGACGGTACTTTAATGTCAAGTTAAAGTCAGCCAGCTCGGACACCCAGTGATGTCCTGTTGCGTTTAATTTGGCTGTGCTCAGGACATAAGTAACAGGGTTATTATCGCTGTATACAGTTACAGAGGGAGCATAAAACAAATAGTCTCTAAACCTGTCTGTAACCGCCCACCAAAACTCTAGTTTTCCCGAATGTAGTCGGTAGTTTTTTTCTGCTGGTGTCAATGTCCGTGAGCCATAGCCGATGACTCTCAGTTTGCCTTCATGTCTCTGATAAAGGACTGCTCCCAGTCCGTCTTCTGAAGCGTCAACATGCAAAATATATGGATCCTCAAATCTGGGATAAGCCATTACAGGTGGGTTAGTCAAGACATCAACAAAATAGTTCAATGCTTTTTGGTGTGTGTCAGTCCACTCTATTTTCTGATTTGGAGGAGCTTGTCCTGCCCTCACTGATCGAAATGTGGACTTAGACTCAGTACTTTGGGTTATGTCTGATGAGAGTAGGTCATACAGGCATTTTGCATGACGGGAAAAATCCTGCACGTAACTCCTATAATAACCCAGGAACCCTAGGAGTTTACGGAGTTCTCTGATGTTGGTAGGTGATTTTGTTTTAAGCGCTTGTACTGCAGCTACCTCTTTATTGTCCATCCTGTAGCCGTCAGCTGAGATCACTTTTCAAAGATAACGCACCTCATTTTTAAAAACGTCACATTTATCCGGCCTCAGCTTGATTCCCCAGGCTTGTTGACGTTTTAAGACTGATCTCATATCTTCAACACGCTGAGAGAATGTTTTGCTGTATACCAAGACATCATCTAAATAAGGAATACATATTTTGTCTCTGAGTCCTTCAAGGCTCTCTTCCATACTGCGCTGGAAAGCTGACGGTGCATTAGTGAGGCCAAATGGAATCCGGTTCCATTCGTACAGCCCCCATGGGGTTGTGAAGGCGGTGAATTTCCTGGAGTCCTCGCTAATGTTTCCCTGGTGGTAAGCTTTGCCCTGGTCCAGTACGCTGAACCACGCGTTCCCACCCAGACCATCAAGTATCTCCTGGATGCGCGGTATTGGGTGCCTGTCTGGGATTGTCTTTTTATTAAGCCCCCTGTAGTCAATACATAGTCTCAGGCTTCCATCGCGTTTTCTCACGCAAACCACAGCAGATGCATATGGGGAGGTGGATTTGCGTATGAACCCTTTATTTAACAAGTCCTGTATGTGGGCTTTTACCTCGTCATACAATGGTCGTGGTATGGCATTATATGTTTTAGCTACTGGGGTATCATCATTCAGCTCAATGTCCATTTGTAGGTTTCTAATAAAGCCAACCTCATCTTTGTCCCTCGCAAATGCACTTGACTCTTCTCTGAGCATTTGCTTAACGACCGTTTGTTGTTCACTGGTCAAGTGGTCCAAGTTGACAGGTGAACATCTCTCAGTGACTTTTCCGTGGTAGAATTAGGTTGAGCTGGGGCATTTTCGACAACTACTGAATTAACGTGGTGCTCCTCTGGGTACACCGGACAGTTTGTTATTCTCTGTATGCTCCCTATCATAATTTTACCTGGCATCGTGATGTCATGCTGTGTAGCATTTCTGACATAAATGTTCACTTTCCGAGAGGAGCAGGAAATATTTACCAGCTGGCAAGTGATTTCTAATCCCTCTTCTAAAGAAAGATTCTCTTCAGGTTCAAAGAGCATTTCAGCTTTTACTTTGAGATCTGTTTTTACAGGGCAGCTGATACACTTGACATGTCCCCCTGGGACTATAATGGACGTGCGTCCGGTACTGACTGGGTAAGTAGCGTTGTCATTGGTAGCTCCCTGGATCAGATTTAGTAGTGCCTTTGCCTTTCCTGAACCTAGTCTTAGTGACTGTCTGAGCAAAGCTACTTTTTCACTGGGCTGCACCTGAACTTTTTTATCTCTCATTATTTCCACAATGGCGTTGAACCCTATTATTGGTCTTTGAACTACGTCCCTGCTCACTAGCACTGGGACTATTACCTCATCAGACTCTGATGTTTGGCCTTTTGGGTCACACAGATTGAGACTAATCTCAACCCAGCCCTGAAAGGGAATCATTGAGCCATTGGCTGTTCTTAAATCCAGAATTTGCTCACCATTTAACAAGTCACTGATTGGATGGATTTTTGTATCAGGTAAATTCTGGGACTTCCATGCCTCACTCATGACTGATACTTGTGCCCCTGTGTCCCACAGACCTAAAGTCTTAACGTTATTCATTTTGCACCAGACAAGACACTTTTGGCCTACCAGCTGTGCTACTCGTTTGTATTTTGTACCAGCGTTATCTGAATGAGAGGATTGGCCTCTCTGTTTTTCATTTGACTTTAAAAGGTGTGACACGTTGAGGAGTGGGTAGTTTTTGCCTTTTCTTTTGCCTTTCATGCAGATGTACAGGCCCCATCGGTGGGTTTAGCTTTGCGTGTTGGTCTTTTTGGGACATTGTTATTGAGGTTATGGCGTGTCCCCCAGTCACAACCTCCGCCAGTTTCCCGCCGTTTTTTTGTGCCTCCCCTACTCTACACCCTTTTGCCCAATGTGTGTCACTGCCGCATTTTAAACAATGGTTGCAGTTTTTGTTGTCCTGCTGACAGGCCACACACTGTCTTTTTGGTCTCCTAGGAGCATTAACCGGTAAGTTGATTTGGTTAGTATCACTCGCTTGTCTCTCGCGCTGGACAGTTTTTACCAGTGATGCTACTTGGCCTGTAAGCTCCCTGATTGCTGTGTTGTTCTCCTCCATTTTTGTAAATAGGGAGTTTTCTTTAGTTGGTTTGCTAGGTTTAGCTACGAGCACAGTGGTTGGAGAGACACTTCCATCTTCACCTCTCTCTACTGAGTTCAGATGTGCCCGATGAATGTTTTTGTTGGTGGCTTTAATCTTTTGGGTCCTCTCATTTTCATTATATTGCGCAACCTGCATCTTTTGTAGCAGCAGCTCATCACTACTTTCCTCATCCCGCAGATACATTCTCATTTCTGCTCTTATGTTGTCGTTTGACAAGCCAGTCATGATGGACTGTGAACACTGGCTTTGGACTAGCTCTTTGCTATATTTCAGGCCAGACTGGGCACGCTCAGATGCAAACAGTACCTTCTGGCGCAGATCCAGCACGCGGACCAGAAAATCTAGTGGTGTTTCCCCATGTCCCTGCACAGCTTTTGTCAGTTGTTGGTACAATACAGTCGCATCATTTTCTGCATAGTGAGCTCTGAGTATTTGTCTAAGGGTAGCAAGGGTGAGGTTCTTTTTCCCCTCCAAATAACTCCTCAGTTTCAATCCAGGCCTCACAGCACGAATAACTGCTTCCACAATTTCAAATTCAGGATAGCATTTTCTTAGCCCACTTTCAATCTGATGTTCCAGGCTACTAAAGCTAAGAGTGTCCTTTGAGGTCGACTCACCCACATGTCCATTTATTTTGAAGTCCTTTCTGAACCCCCTGGAAGAAGCGTAGTAGCTGTTGCTCGTGGACTCTCTGCCTCCGCGTTGAGTCTCATTGTGCCGCGCTGTCTCCAGGGTTCCTCCTTGCTCCAGCAATGACGGAAATGGCGTGCAGTCTCCTCGTAGTCCATCCGACGCGGGCTGCGCCGGGCGAGCTGCTCCCACGTAGTCAACCACAGGTGTGGAGTGTGCCGCTGCTCCCCCGCCGTCGTCGCCCGCATACGTGGACACTGCCGCTGCTTCCCCGCCGCCGCTCCCGCGTCCGCGTAGTCGGTCACCGGGCTGCCCCGCAGGTTGTCAAGCAGGTCGTTCAGTTGCAAAAGCACAGACATGCCTTCGTCCTCTTTCTCTAAGAGCTCAGTGCGCTCACAAAAGTTTATAACGTGCTTAACCAGTGAACGACGAGTTTTACCTGTAATGTCTGCTGAGTCTTTACCCGCAATGTTACAGCTCTCACAAACTCGGTGCAATTCTTTCACCGTTAATCCAATCAACTTTTCTTCAATTTCCAAAAGAAAGTCTTCACGGTGCTCCGACATCTTGCTGTTCGCGTTCGTGACTCGCTAACACTTGACTGAAAAAAAAAACAACAATAAAACGGCTCCGTGTGTCCTAGCTAGACTGCAACTGTTAGCTCTGTAAGCTAAGCTACCTCGTGTCCATTGCTCTCACACACCAGGGTTTTACCGTGTTTTCTCTCCGAGTTCCGTGGTTTTTCGCTGCAAAGTAATCCTTATCTTGATATTTATCTCGGTGGAACCTCCAAATTGTTACACCACTCAGACAGCGACCGTGCTAGTAGTGTATAAAAGTTCAGTTTAATTCCTTCACAGCAAAACTTATCACGAAACAGCAAGTTCAAGGGTACATCACCGCACACACACACTTCGTGTTCTCCCTACTTCAGGCCTCGACTACCACCTGAAAACGTGTCTCATTCTATGGTATCTTGGAGTATCTTGTAACACAAAACACTACTCATGTAGCCACCTACTGGCGATGTGAAGAAATGCATAACTTATAATCAAACTACATGTCTCAATACATTACTGAACAGAATACAGATTCAATTATGCATTTTATATAAATACAAAAATACTTTCAAAAGGGGGTATTTCCAGGGGCTACACAATCCTGTAGTGTGTAAGATATGTGGGGCTTATTTCACAATTCAAGTGCTCTGACAATGGCTGTCTGCAAACACAATCAGCTGTTTGTCTTAGAAATGTTGAACAACACTTCAGAATCTGAAGTACGGATGCACAGCACTTTGACAATTTGTTAGGTTACACACACAGACCAATTCACCCCGTCCCTTTCATATGGCACCTGACCCACTTTTCCCTTGGCTGCTATTTTCAGATGCTCCATAGGGACGAGCGGAGAGAGAGATGGAGGAAATGAGTGAAAAAGAAGTGCAGAAGGAAGGTGAGAGAGTTCAGGCATTTGAGGAGAAATGAAGGGTTATGATACACGGTCCAGCAGGACTCTAGCTGCGCAGTCAGGGAGGTGTGTGTGTGTGTGTGTGTGTGTGTGTGTGTGTGTGCGCAATCGACTCAGCCAAGCACCACCGATCCTTGAGGACTTTTCATTTGCCATATAAAGAAGTGCATAAGGTCAGATAGGGACAAAAATAAATCATAGGACTGGATCATAAGTTAATTATATATATATATATATATATATATATATACCGGGTTCAAAATTAACTTTTTCGTCCACCAGCCAAATGGCTAGTGAATGTTCAAATTTTACCAGCCACTCAAAAGATTAACATTGTTTTTTGGCTGGTGAGTGAAGCAAATCTACCAGCCAATTGCATATTTTACCATATATATAACTGAAACACCAGAGCAGGGGGAATGAGAGGGGGAAACGTGGAAATATAAATATAGCCTTAGTTTAAAGGTCCCATGGCATGAAAATTTCACTTTATGAGGTTTTTTAACATTAATATGTGTTCCCCCAGTCTGCCTATGGTCCCCCAGTGGCTAGAAATGGTGATAGGTGTAAACCGAGCCCTGGGTATCTCGCTCTGCCTTTGAGAAAATGAAAGCTCAGATGGGCCGATCTGAAATCTTCTCCTTATGAGCTCCCCTTTCTCAGCTTTGCCCGCCCAGAGAATTTGGCCCACCCATGAGAAAGAGACATCATGGCTTTCAAATGAGCAAAGTGGCAGTTGGTCAAGGCCACATCCCCACCCTCCACCTTGCCCCCCTCTCTCCTCCTCAATAGCATTTAAAGCTACAGACACAGAAATGGCACATACTAAGTAAAGCTCATTGTGGGACTGGCTCTAGTGGCTGTAATTCTGCACCAAGGCTGAATTTCAGGAAAGAGACTTCAGATACAGCATTAGGAGACCACTAAGGCCTATATAAAAGAGACTTCAGATACAGCATTAGGAGACCACTAAGGTCTATATAAAGAGACTTCAGATACAGCATTAGGAGACCACTAAGGCCTATATAAAAGAGACTTCAGATACAGTATTAGGGGACCACTAAGGTCTATATAAAAGAGACTTCAGATACAGTATTAGGGGACCACTAAGGCCTATATAAAAGCATCCAAAAAGCAGCATGTCATAGGACCTTTAATAAGACTTTACACACAACATTAGTAATGGATTAATGACTAACCAATGCAACCCAATCATGATGTATATAGTAATCATATGTTAAGTTTTTGGAAAAGTCTGGAAAAACTGCAAAGTTACCCACCACACCCATTTAGCAGCTGGAATACTGTCACTGCATTTAGATAAAGAATCCATTTAAAAAAAAAATAATTAAAATTATAGAATGCATAAATTAAAAAATCCAGCTCATTTCCACTGCTCTTGTGTAGTGGCTGCAGGTGCTGCATATATTTGCTTTTCAGCATTGAGAGCACACACTTGAACTAAACTGTATGTTGTGTTATCCAGTTTTCAGAATACCCTCTGTGATGTTTCAGTGATGAAAAACATCAGTGAATCAAAGTTGAACAGAAAAGCAGCGCTGTGCTGTGATACAATAATTAACATTCAGTGAGCGGGGATGATCAAAGCGAAACAATGACTCAAATCAGATGTTCGGCTTTCACTTTGGATTTTCCTGTAGCTGGCTCATCACTGGCAGGGTAGCGTCTCACTAGATCATGATTTCTGTCAGGATCGCAACCACATGATCAGCAGCTACATGCATGATTGGTCACATTTCATCAGACAGCGCATGACATTTAATGTTTTACCCATACATGATCATTTAGACACGTTTTTTTCAAATGTCTAGAGTCTCTAAAGGAGATGAGCTAACTTGAAAAAAAAACTGACATTTATTTTGCCAGAACATTGTCATATATCTTTTTCCAACAGATGGATCCTTGAGAACTTCTCTGTCAGACGGGGACTGTCCCACTCTTGCCTCAAGTGGAACAAGCTTTGTGGGATATGAAAGGGTTCCTTCACTCATCACAAAAGGGTAGAGAGATACTCAAGAACTTAGATATTACCTACAGTATATCTATTCAAACTGGATATTAATTATATCAACAGAAACAGCCAAATTATAGCAAAACTAATTAAAACTCAATGATGCACTTGTTATTAACAATGATGCATCCTCATCATAAATCTGATATCAATTACAACACGTTTGAGTAATAATTGCCAAATGCTGATATGTTGATAAAAAGTCTCTGAAAATCTGCAGCTTTCCCTCTTTAGCGTTTAGCTTAGCAGAGTGACATTACAAACATAAACAACACTGGCTTGGCCACGTCATCCTCCCCCAGCTCCACCCAGTGGTGGAATGTAAGTACATGTCCTTAAGTACTGTACTTAAGTACAAATGTTGAGGTACTCATGCCACTTTCTACTTCTACTCCGCTACATCTCAGAGAGAAATATTGTACTTTTTACTCCATTACATTCATCTGACAGCTTTAGTTACTAGTTACTTTAAACATTAAGGCCCAGACACATAGAGCCGACGGCCAAACGTCGGCAGAAAAGGCAGTTGGGCTGATCAGTCTCCCCAAATTGGTCAAAAAAGTGCCTCGGAACACACCAAAGCAACGAGACGTAATACATCTCCATAACAGCAGGCGGCGCTAATCTGTATTGTCGCCCAAAAATGAAAACCGTCAGCTGATTGGACGAACGCGTCACGTGGGTCTGGTTTCTCCAGAAATTCAAAGACAGACTGTCATGGCGTCTTGTTCAGAATACGATCTCATATTGGACTAAAATAGTTCACCGAAACGTGTTTCTAAATATTTTAAGCGAGAAATAGGCCGTGCAGTTGCTGAATCTGTCTTCATTTCAGATCAACAAAGGTCAGTTTAAAAGATTTTCGTCAGATTTTGAGAGACTCTAGTCACGCTCATTCCGCTCCCCGTTTCCTGGTTAGCTCTCCACCAATCAGATGGGTCATTTGAGTCTGACTGCCGGCAGCGCCCGCCCCGCTGATTATATATGTCAAATTGGCCAAAATGAAGGCCGACGGCCCCTTGGACGGACGACGGCACGGAACACACCGAACAGACTCGAGTCACTGACCTCGCCAGACTGTCCAACGGCCAATTATCGGCTCTGTGTGTCCGGGCCTTTATGATTTCTGCACACAAAACACATGTAGTTTATAAAATCTGATGTTTTATTCTAAAGTAAACTAGCCAACAATATAACGGCTACAAGACCAGCTGAGATGATCAGACCATTAAACACACAACTGGTTGGATCCTTTACTCTTTCTACAATGGGAGGAGAGTTCTGCACTAAGTACGTTTACTTTTAATACTTTAAGTACATTTTCCATTAGTACTTTTACTTACTACACCGGCTCCACCCTCTCAGACAAAAATGGTCACGTCCGGTTTCAAAAAAACAAGATGGCGTCCAAACTCGAGGCTTCAAAACGGCAATCCACAAACCAAGGAGTGACATCACTGATGCCGCGTCTAATATTTTGACCTAGGAAACCTGACTCATTCTTCTCTTACAGTCGCATGTGTGGTGTTACTACCTGATGTGACTATATGCTAGCACATCTGAATTTGGTTGTAGAACTCCAGTGAAAAAGTCAACCAAAACACAATACACTTGTTTTTAAAACTGAGAGTTTACTATTGTCTGGGTGGATTCTAGAAAAACACATTCATGCATTTATTGAGAATAGATTTGTTTGTTAAAGTATTGCTTTTTTTATCCTGTGCACAGAAGCTCCCATTCCAACCTACAGGCAATCTGTTCTCCATTCTACCTGTCTGTGGGAGGAATACCCTGAAAAACACACAGGAAACATACACACACACACACATGCGCATCATGTACACACCCACGCACACCTTGCATGACTATGCAAAAGCAACAGTGAGAGAGGCTGAATAGATGGAGCCGTCACACACTCTGACCCGAAGTGCTATTAAACGGTCCCATGGAGACTTATTCTTGTCAACCCCTGCACAGACGACACACACTCATGCACACACTTCTCAGACGAGGTCAACTCAATCTCTGGCCAATGCATATTTCATCAAGCGTTGGCAGCCCGGCCCAGCCTGAGACCCTGACGCAGCTCCCAAATAACCACTGTCCACTGATGAAGACTTTGAGACCAACAACGATACTTGTGCCTATGGAAACGCCACAAAGTGTCTGTCAGCAGGAAGTGGAGCAACAGATAATCAGCACAGCTATACTGGGTATGAAATGTTTGCACAGATTGTTGCAGATTCTGTGACTTTGTGCGAAAAATTGGAAGGCAAGTGCCTTACTAAAAATGTTATTAAAATTGGTGTTCTTTTCACTGTTAGTCTTGTTTGCTGTTACAGGTCATTTAAGACCATTGTATGAAAAATGACAGAGCTTCAGAAACATTAAAAAGTTACATATAGTCACTTTAAGTAAAAGTCTGTAAGTATCATCTGGAAAATGTACTTAAAGTATTAAAAGTAAAAGTACTTAGTGCAGAAAAAATCCTCCCATTTTAGACATTTTAAAGGATACAAACAGTTGTGTGTTTAATTTTAATGTTAAGTTTAATGGTCTAATCATCTCAGCTGGACTTGAAGCCGTTATATTATTGACTAGTTTACTTTAGAATCAAACATCAGATTTTATAAACTACATGTGTTTTGTGTGCAGAAATCTTAATGTGTAAAGTAACTAGTAACTAAAGCTGTCAGATGAATGTAGTGGAGTAAAAAGTACAATATTTCTCTCTGAAATGTAGCAGAGTAGAAGTAGAAAGTGGCATGAAAAGAAAAGACTCAAGTAAAGTACAAGTACCTCAACATTTGTATTTAAGTACAGTACTTGAGTAAATGTACTGTGTACTATGTTACATTCCACCGCTGCACCTTACCTTAGCCAGAGTTTATTTACCACCACCATGACCCCCGACCTTGACCACATGTAGTCATGCCATGCACAGTTATTGCAAGAATTTAAAACCATTGAATTTGATTTGGGGTTTTTGCAGAATCACTATCAGTATCAGTGTTCTTGTCTGGTGATAGGGCCAACAATACAAGGTGTGAATGTGTTGAAATGGGAAGTATGGTCTTATAAAGAAAGTGTGGTCATTCGACCTTAATAGTTCAAGTGGAACCTGAACCCTGCAGCAACATGCTCCGTCAGATGTGTTTTTACAATCAGACTAAAGATATCAGTCAGCAAACACTGACTCATTCATTCAATCTCACACTAGCATTATATATTATATTATAGCATCGAGAGAGGGCCAGTCTAAATCAAACCGGTGCCTGGGAGCGTAATGGCTGCACAAACAACTCCCGGATCAAATCAATAGCACTGTAAAATCCTGACTGTATTCAAATCCCACATAAAATATCTGCTGAACAATAATTACAGGGCAGACAGGCAGTTATTGTTTCCAGTCCAGGCTGTTATCTGTATTAACAGTAGACGCTTTTGGTTGATAAGTGTCAATAGCTGCAGAGGACAGACAGACGTTAGAGGAGGAAGGGGGGTGGGAGTCCGCTTTAACTGTGCAGTAAAATAAGGATCACAACGGTCCGGGGGCAGAGAGAGAGATGAATCATCCAGCCGTCTACTTTATGGTGCAGGAGTGAGGAGGAGGAGGAGAGGACAGAGGGAGAGAAGTAGAGGGGACAGTGAAGCAGAGAAAAGGCAAAATAGGAAGGCGAGAGAGAAAGTTGAAGGGGGAATTGATGAAAAAGAGAATGCATGAGGGAGCAATAAAGAGAGAATACAGAGACTAAATAAAAGGAATGAAGCTGAATCATGGAAGGTGAGCAGACGGAGCGGCAGAGAAGAGAGTGAGAGGTGGAGAGATACCGAGTAGTGAAAAAAGGAGGAGGGGAGTCAGGAGGACAGAACACGGGTGGATCGGTACTAGAGAAAAGAAGCAGAGGATATGAAATGTAGGAAGAGAGAAACAGCAGGTGTGGTCTAGATTAGAAGCTGACTTTTAAGATATAATGTGACACTCCCACGGCCGCACAACCCTACGTGAAATCGCCGGATGGCTTTTATTGGTGTAAACGGAGCTTTAGTCGCCTGTTGAAAAGCCATCCTGCTCCTGAGCTCATCCGGCTTATTATCCAGTAGTCTATATCCACGACATTCTACTTCCGGGATTGCTCTGTTTCCGCCGGAAATGCCGCAGGATGTCCCTTTTTTCGGCCAGATGTCCGTTCCCCCTCCTCTTTGTGTTGGCGTTCTAACCTCTGGTGGATTTCTGAGGACTATGGTTAACTGCTCCTCAGATCTCTGCAGGGTAAATCAGCTAGCTAGACTATCTGTCCAATCTGAGGTTTCTGTTGCACGACTAAAACTACTTTTGAACGTCCACATGTTCCACCAAAACAAGTTCCTTCCTGAGACTATTTTGCAGAGGCACTGTGGCTCCGTCTGGAGCTTAGCTCCGCCCAAGACGATTGTGATTGGTTTAAAGAAATGCCAATAAACCAGAGCATGTTTTTCTCCCATCCCAGAATGCTGTGTGGACTAACCCTCCACAGCGCTGCGGATGAAGGTCTGGCAATGGGAGACAAATTATCCAGTGACTAGACATTAGCAAGAAAAATACTCGGTGGTGGAGGTCGGTTTTAACATTTGCTCAGCCTGACAAGGACCTCTGCTTCCTTTGTCCCAAAATAGGTTACATTTTTATGGTACATACAGAATAAAGACTGTTGCCATACTGTACTGTGAATAAATCTTATAAATATTTCATGGACCTAATCATTTTATCAGCATAGGATACAATGCACGTGTCTATCCAAATGGGCGAAACTCACAACAGCTTCCTAGCCTACTGTAAAATTATAGTTGATACTGCAGCAGAGTTCTGCAAATACATGTCTCTTATTTTGGCAAAACTCACAATAATTGTTGATACGTTAATGGTAAGCACCACAGTAAGACATTGTCTTTCTGGGGATGTAATGATGAAATCTAATTTTGCAAAGGACCCTCCTGAAGGCCCTCAAGGACCCATCATGGTGCCTGGATGCTACTTTGATAATCACTACAGGAGCAGATGTTATAGCACGGCTACAGATGGGTACTTTAAGATTATAAAACAGGTGATAAGAAGAGATGCTCAGTGTTAGGTAGCAGACTTAAACACAGTGACACAGCAAGATTGGCGACACAGTAAACTGCAAAGGTCATCCTCCGCAGGTAAAACTTACAAGTAATGTAAAATCAATATCAATTGAACTGAAGATGGTGGCAAATGAAAAACGTCAATGTGGGTGAAGTCATGTAGGAGGGAACATTTAGCCAGAGAAATGCGGATACATATGAAAGTTGCTGCTTCAAAGATTATGTTTTGATACAATGTCAAGTGACAGTTGACAGTTGTTTATTCAAATTCATTTCCCCAGTCACAAGTACACATATTGGCTCCCTTCCACTTCATCACATGGTTTCCTTTGAACATTCAAAAGGCAGGCTGATGGATAGAGATGTAGTAGCATGAATGTGTAATAAGTACTGGATGCAGTGTTCGAGGCGGAGCCTTGTTTATTCCTATAACAGTTGCTCAGATCATGGAGCCAAAACATATCCGGATGATCGACACTGCTTCCGCACTGTGTGGCCCATAGAGCAGGCGCACTGGAGACCTCCACTGGCCGAGCCGGCTACTTCCAGTTTAGCACACGGCAAACTTGAATGGGGATTAAATGCGTTAAATGTGCGGCTCTTCTAGAGTTTCCAAACACTTAGCGCCGCCCATGATGATTGTGATTGGTTTAAAGAAATGCCAATAAATCAGATTTTTTCTCCCATCCAGGAATGCTATGTGGACTAGCCAGACCTTCCTCCACAGCGCTGTGGAGGAAGGTCTGGCAATGTGAGACTATGTTGACTTTGACACGTGTATCGGGTGTGATCTAGCATCTACCAAATGCACAGTGCCAAGTCACTCAAGTCAAGCTAATCTAAGCTAAGCTAAGGGCATTATCAGCTCAGCACAAGCTCAGAGGGCCTTTCTCAATGTTTCTTTTAATTCAGGGAAAGACAGAACTGGGGACACTGGAGATTTTTAGCTCTGTGGCAGGGAAGTTGGAAACTGATTCAGCTGCAGATACACACACGCAGAGCCATGCAGAGATTCCGCTCTACAGCAGACAGGCTGAAGGCAGAGATTCTACTGCAGATGCACAACAAAGCCACTCTGGGGGTTTAGCTCTGTGGCATGGCAGACTGAAGGCGGAGATTTAACACACAGAGGCACTCCGGGCAGGCGGTGTCAGGCAGACAGATCAGAGACGAGGAGAGAGAAGACACCATTAATACTACAGAAGTCTGAGAGCAACTATCGTCTCAATGCTTTTCACGCTGCAGAGCTAACCAGGCACAAGGAAGAATGGGAGGGGACACTTATTTTGTAAAAATTTGCAAAATTTCAGATGTTGAGATAAAAGAAAAGTGCATGAATGGGACCAGTAAATAAGGACAAGCGATATTAGCACGAGATATAAAAGTGACAGATATATAGTATATATACTGTCAGACTGGTTAACATCATTGATCTGCTGCTCAGAACAAAGACTGCATTTTGATTTTTATATAGATGAAAGTCATTTTCAGTTCTTCTCAGTGGGTGTAACCTTTCACATATCTTAAGTGATCACCTGCATTCATGTAATGTTTAGTTCATGTGATTCAACAATGTTTAAACCTACATTGTGTAATTTTTTTAGTTAGTTCTTAGCAAAAACCCCTTTGTTCTTTCACAAATATGAGCTCATTCATGTGTAATTACTTCCACCAACTAATCAAAGTATTCTCTTAAGCATAGAATCTGACACTCAGAATCATTCAGAATACATACGCGCGACTCGCTCGAATGACGGCCGCCATGTTGCACCTCCATCTTTAAAATACATTAGCCAAAGAGGGCCATACCTCCACATTTCGCCCTCTTACACCTATTGGCACCGTGACGAATGCCAGGGGGAGATTACTCGCCAGGGAAGCGAAAAAAGAGAATTAAAACGACAACGCGACAGGCAAAGCAACAAGACCAAAGTTAATATTGGAGTGGCTAGAACAGCTGCGTGTAAACAATGGAGATACTAAGAGATCATTTTGGGTTCGGCCACCGTAGGAGGAAGGGCTAGAAAGTAATATTCAGTTGGTTGTCATATACAATTTCACCGCTAGATGGGAGAAATTCTTACACAATGTAGCTTAAGTTTCAATTTTAGGTTCCATTCATTTTTGGTTATCCAGACACAATATATTCTCAAGGAAATTCAGTGTGTGTTGGATATTTCAGAATTTGAATGAAGGGAAATAATGATTGGTAATAGATAATAACCTGTCACTGGCTCAGTCTGTTATACCCACGTGCTTCAAGAAGTCCACCATCATTCCTGTGGCCAAGAAATGCTTTGAATGGCTGGTAAGTAAGTCCCTGCCCTGTCACTGCTAGCGTCTCATGCTTATACATCCCTTAGTACATTCATGTGGATTTCTTATTTAGTATCTTTTCTTTTATTGTCCATATTATTCATGTGGATTTGTTATTTTATCATCCTGTTTATGATGTATATGTATGTTGTGTGTGATGTCTTTAAGCTACTGGGACCTTGAATTTCCCCTTGGAGATAAATAAAGTATCTATCTATCTATCTATCTATCTATCTATCTATCTATCTCTTTCTAAAGGATTACATCTGCTTCTCACTACCCAGCAGAGAGGACCCATTACAGTTTGCCTACCATCCCAACCGATCGACGGAAGATAGCACACATCCATCACACCACCCTATCTTACCTGGAAAAGAAAGGAGGCTGTGAGATTGACTACAGTTCAGCGTTTAACAACATAGTACCCTCCAGGCTCGTCACAAAGCTCAAGGACCTGGGATTAAACACCTCACTGTGCCTGTGGATCCTTGACTTCCTGACAGGCAGACCTCAGGTGGCAAGGGTCTGCGGACACACCACTTCCCCCCCCCATCCAGTGTTTCCCCCAGTGTTTTGTAAGCCTGGTGGCCCACTGGGCCTAAGTTTCCCCCCACCAGGCCACTGGGAATTATTATTTAAATGTATTTTTAAGAACTAAAAACTATTGGTTGTTGACATCAGACCAGTTTTGCTCACCGGGCAAATACATATTATGATTGCCAATATATTGTGCATCCCTAATAACTGGATGAGACAGAAGTATTTGTATTATACATCTCATAAACACGCACACCGTCCAGCTCACAGAGCCTCTGTGTACCACAGTCAGACAGGAGGAAGCCTGATCGTAAGCAGCCTACCACTGTCATGACCATAAACGGCAGCCCTGGAAACTGTTGGCTCGATTACATCACAACTTACAGCTAACACAACTCTCTTCAACAAAGTCTCCTTACCTTCCCCGAAAGACCAGCAGTTTCCATGGGAACAGGACAGAACAAGAGAAGGAGAAAAATAGACAGAGAGGGAGAGAGATGGAAAGACAGAGGAGGGGATGGATGTTGGGGGTGTGGAGAGAAGAGAGCTTACAGGGACAGAGAAGTGAGAAACATGTCCATTGTTTAGTTTGTCTCACAGAGAGGTAATGTGACCTTAGATGGAGGTGAGACAGTGAGGGTGGAGAGAGGTGAGCTGGGAGTGAAAGAGAGAATCTATAATTATACCATAGACTGTAAAAAGAATGCACGTAGCATCTGTGACGCCATCCATTGGTTTGTGGACTGCAGTTTGGAGGCCAGGAGTTTGCATTTTGGCTGTCGCCATCTTGGTATTTTGGAGCCAGAAGTGACCATATTTGGACAAAAGGGTGGAGCTGGGGAGGATGACACGGCCAATCTGTTTCTATGGTTTCAATGGCGCTACACTAAGCTAAACGCTAAATTGTAACCCTTCTGACGCGAGTCATCCAGCGGAGTGTTGCTGGTGGGTAAATGCTGACCTCCGGATACTGGAGCCGTTCATCTGCATGTATGGCAGTACAGAAAATCTTAGGTGACCAAAATGTTCCAATTAACTTTGATGAAGTGAAAACCTACAGTTAGGGGATCAAAGTTTAAATTGAAAATAAACGGACAACACCCAAACACCAAAGTTCACGGCTATTTTAATGTACATAGTGTTAGCATGGTTAGCATTGCTAAGCCTCTGTCCTAATTGACAGGTCCTAAAGCATCCCCTGCTTTATCGTCAATTTTAAAATAAATGGGAGCATAAATTACTAGATGAACGTCATGCTGTATTACAGAAGACTTGAAACTGACGATCAAGGCCATACACTCATTATGAAAATGATGATACATCAAGTGAGAAGTAGGCTCATTTTCTCATAGACTTCTATAGAAACAGACTTCTTTTTGGAGCCAGTGGAGTCGCCCTCTGCTGGAAGTTAGAGAGAATGCCGGTTTAAGAAGCATCAGCATTGGCTTCACTTTTCAGTCCACAGCTTGAAGACAGTGTGGCCTGTGCTTTGGGTCTGTACGATCCAGCGTCACCAGGGGTTAAATTAGGATGTTTGCCCCGAAGCGAGTCCCTGAATGCTTATCAGCCCCTCAGAGGCCGTCTCTCCAGAGAACACAGTGGGCCTGACAGGGATCAGTAAACAGCACTGTGAACATAACTCAGTGTGAACAACAACCACAGTGCAGCTTCACACACACGCCATATTGTTCCCTCGGCAGTCATTCATTAAAGATGAGCAATGCTTAAACTGGGGCTCCAGCTATATAATCAATTAATCTGTGAATTATATTAGCAATTCATTGATAAATCGTTTAATCTAAAAATGTTCTTCAGATTCCCCAGAATCCAAGGTGTAATCAAAACCACTTTAAGGAATAGTGCAACATTTTGGAAAACACACTTATGCCTACCGTACACTAGAAGACTTAAGACTGAAGTTGGACAGCATCTCACATCTAAAGACAATCATCTCACATCTAATCATAATATGTAAAGACTGGGGATCTTGGAGGGTCACAGATTGCAAGACTACAACTAGATTAGTTTTGAAACATTTAACCAAGCTAGCTAGCTACAGCTAGCGTTAGCTGGTAACTTAAGGTAAAGTCAGCAGATTTTCTGTTCTGCTGTACATGCAGATGAATGTCTCCAGTACCCTGAGGTCTGTGTTTATCCACCGGTAAATCTCCCGTTGGATGACTCGCTTCAGAAGGGTTGGAAATCTACAACTTTCCCTCTTTAGCGTTTAGCTTAGTGAGGATCCATAGCAACCATAAACATCACCAGCTCTAGCCGTTTGCTGTTTCCTGTTTGGTGCTGGAAGGAGCACACCCATTGGTTGTTGACAATGTTCACATTTAACCAGTACCAGTACCAGTACCAAGACTATCATTCCGAAATTGGAAATTAGTCTGTGACAGTGGAAATGCTTGAAAAGTCTTTTGGTGTTAGGTCGGCATAATTTGCTTTCTTCTCATGTTAGATGAGAAGATCGATGCCACTCTCATGTCTGTATGCCAAACATGTCACTGGAGCCAGCAGCCAATGAATAATACGTGATATTCAGTAAAGATATACACTGGGGTCCTCCATATTTGCATATGCTTTTCACAGCCTATTCACAGCCTATTGTTTTTTTTCTTCCACAAAGACTGAGAGCAGGGGAAACAGCTCCTCTGAAGCTGACTAATTAACACATTATGTGTTGTTTGTGTAATCAGTACAAAAGCCGAGATAACGTGTTAATCAGTGAGCTTTAGAGGTGATGGTAGGTTGTTTTGAGAACTGCACCACCCCATGTAACATCTTATCAAACATCTGATATATGCACATGGTATCAAATTCCGTTTTATGACAGTGTGGCTGTGTGGTTTTTGGATATGCGCACACATCGCTACGATGACCTTTTCAAGAAGGTGGTTGAAGGAATGAAAGAGGGACGCTGTGTTCAACAAGTCCGCCACCGCAGATAAACTTTTAAAAAATTGTATTTTGCACGGCTACATGTAAACAGGAACATTAGTGGAATATTCACTTTCATTAGCCATGTAAACAGCTTAGTGGGAATATCATTTTTTTTGGAATAGGGGCAAAAAACGCAATATGTGCATGTAAACGTAGTCATTGTGGCGAATTGAACTGCTGATATCTGACATTGCATAAGGCTTTACTGGGCTATTTTCCTGTAACTATCACTGTAACAATACATATAGATAAATCAGATTGACAGCCTGTTTGAATGCTGCTACCTGTCCCTGCTCCGCTCGCTGCCCAAGTCAGAGGTTTATCTTTGCTCTGCTGTGACGACATTTAGGCGCTGTCCATAGCAACAGTTGCCGTGCCCACCGACTGCCACAGCAACCGCAGGAGCCCTCGCTGCTCATTATTGTTCAGCCCATCACAATTACTGTATATATGGTGCTGACATGCAGCCACACAATGATTCTCTGGACTGCTTGCGGGTCCAAAAAGTGAACGTATCAATAAGATACTCTCTTCCAGACTGTCTATGTGTGTGTGTGTGTGTGTGTGTGTGTGTGTGTGTGTGTGTGTGTGTGTGTGTGCGTGACAGCGCAACAGCGTGCACACATGGCCTTGCGCATGTCTAGAAAAACAGCAGTGATAGGCGGCTATGTGGTTGTCACAGTAACAACTCCAAACCTCGCTCGCAGTCTTGCCTTCATTCCCCGTCATCTCATTCTGCCCTTGTATGTATGCAGAATGTGTATGTGTGTGCCCTCATATGCCTCCTCTGTGAGGGCACTGCGCTCACAGAAGAGGAAAGAGGAGAGGGTGTGTGTGTGTGTGTGTGTGTGTGTGTGTGTGTGTGTGAGAGAGAGACAGAGAGAGAGAGAGAGAGAGAGAGAGGAAACAGAAATAAATTGCAGTGCTGACCTATATTCTCGAATCCCACAACCAGTTCAGCGGCACAGATGTTCCCCTAATCCCTGTGTTTGGCCGTGAAATCCAGCCACAACACCCGACTGCATGGACAGCAGTGGCTCTAATTGTTCCTGTGTGTCTGTGTGTCCCTGTGTGTCCCACGTACGTTATGCATCAGCGCCGTATTTATTTGCTTGTGTATGTGCTGCTGCAGTGTATGAGTGAGAGGAACTGTGCTCATTTATTTCTATGCCTAAAGAAGCACTTAACTGATTTTCAGCCTCGACCCCATGTACAGTATATGTTCAACGCATTCTCATGAACAGGTTGGTATGATATCGTACGAAATGATGGTGACCGCCAGCCGGTCAAGGGACAGTTAAGTTTAGCAGTCGTTACAGTTAGTTTAGCCGAGAAAAGGTCACAGAGAATCGGGTCAGAGCACCGTGAGGGCGTTGCAGTTAACTTTAGCTGAAATCAAGTGGCCGACATAAGGTGACAACAGTTAAGTTTTAGGCACCAAAACGACTAGTTAAGATTAGAAAAAAGATTGTGGTTTGGTTAAAACACCGGTCCCCTTAAGTAGAACACCCGTTTTCTGGGTGAAAGTCTTGCGTTTTCCCGTTAACGTCTTCCAGGAGACGAACTCTGTGCCGCAACCCCCGTTTGAAAGCCCTCTGTTTTAGGACCCAATCGTCCACCCTGGCCTCCTCCCTACACACTCTTACACAGACACTGTCAATCTGATGCACACAGTAATGAATACGTGGAATACATATGAATTACAGTGCATAACCTTTTTGTAGCTATATGTACGAATGGTTCCTGAGAACTGCCTGATGTGTTAGAGCAGTGGTTCCCAAACTTTTTCACATCAAAGAGCCCTAAACTGACACAAATTAGACCATGGAGCCCCATTCGATAACATTTTTCTTACCAGGGTCCCCCATCTGATAAAATTTTGCTTTTAGATGTTTTATTACAGAAGGTGTATAAAACACATGACCAATATAGTCATACATGCTGTCATTGTCTTACTTATGGATGGAATTATAGTGAAAATAAAGGATTTCCCTTTGTGCTAGGGACCCCCTTAAGGACTCCTGGGGGTCCCTGTGACCCTACTTTGGGAACCACTGCGATAGAGAACGTCTATGTACACATTAATAAACAATAATATGTATCTGGTAGGAAGGCTCTTTTTATTTCATCGCTCCAAATCCTAAACGTGATGATGCCAGCACAGGCCGAGTAGCAGCAAGGAAGAGTTATTTCAGGCCGCAGACCTCTAATCATTCTGGGAGATGTTTTTCGTTATGCCCGCTCATCGCATGGCTGCATCATTACAAGTAGGACATACAGCCAAGTTTTGGAGATATCTGTCTGGATCAATCTATCTAACAAGTATATCCAATTACCCAGCGTACTGGGTACATGGATTCAGACCGTTACTGAATGGTTTTCTACATTTTTAGCACCACAAAATACATTTTTAATGACCTGTTACAACGGGGGAACTAAAGCTGTTATGCTCTCTTCAAAGCCACCAGACTCCATTGACAAAAACTGTATTTTTACCTTGTAGAAAACTGGAGTTGCTGGTCTACCACTGCCCTTTGTCAGTTAGTTAGTTAGTGTTATTGTGTGCCTTTCTTTAGTGTTAAGCAATAGTCTGTGCTAACTGCTTGTGTAGGCTAACATTACCTGCGCTGTGTTACATTGGAACCGCCTCCGTATGTGCAGGCAAGCAGCCTAGGAGGGCCTATTTTAATGTGAACATGATTATTTATCGATACAAATCTATTTAAATTGGAATGTGACTATACTTATATACTATACTATACTATACTTTCATACTGCCATACCTGATGACCATGTATAAAAGCAATGGCTTGGCTCCAACCATGGAGTATCATCTGATCTGAAAATCTGATTGAGGTCCAGCGATGAACTTATACAACTCGTCCGCTTAAAAGTATTGTTAATGAACAATTGATTTGTGAATTGACCCAGGAATACTGTTGAAGCACGTTGCAGCTGCGTGATGGCACCAGTTGCGCTGCTGTGATTTTTCATCTGCAAAGACCTCTATGTACAGTAGTTGCATCAAGTTCTATTCTTCTCTGATCTATACTATTGAAATGTAACTAAGCGTTAAAAATGCTTTTCACTTAAAAAGCACCACTGGGGAGTTCGCAGCCAAGGTGGGCAGGGACTAAACGTGTTGGTCAGAAAGAGTGTGAATGCTGCATTGATGCTGCATTGACAGGTCTTGTCAATAAAGAGGCAGGAGGGCGGAGGGGAGGCCCATTGGTCTGAGGGATGACTGTGGTTGACTGATGGAAATAATGATCAAATGCTTGCTAGAGCACTGGGTTCTACAGTAAAGTCGTTTTTTTGTCTTGGGGTAGGATCTAACCTGTCTGTGCCTCTATCCAACCCGTTCTCACTCCCAACTTGTAAAATACTGACGCTTGGTCAGTGGCTCTCAGCGTCGGTTATTGATACATAAATCCCCCTTTAGTCTCTGTATCGAATGCACGATCTTTCCCTAAACCTAACTGTCCCATGCTTGTGCCGCATGTCAGTTAAAAGGTACATCACGACCCAGAGCGTCCAAAAGTCACGCCAGTAGCTCCCACCATGCGCATCTAAATATGATGTCAAAGGGCTAGAGGCTAGTCCTGAGAAGGTCAAAAAGTGACGCCAAAGGTTTCTAAATATGACACTAAAGGAAGACTTTTTGCGTCAATAACAAACGCCAAAGGTACCTGACCCAGCGTCGCTTTTCAACGTGATGGGAGGAAAAATGTGTTACAACCCTCTATCAGTCTGTCTGTCTTTCCAACACATTCTCATTTCCAACTCGTCAAATAATTCATGCTTGGTCAGGAACCCTTGGTCAGTTTTTTGACACTCTGGGTCGGGACTCCTTGGCACAGCAGTCCAGTTGCTGCTATGTCCGGTTGTTCCATACAGACGGTAAAGGGGGCATTGTGCGTCTGTATCTGACGCTAAGGGCCATCGACCAAGCGTCAGTATTTGACGACTCGGGGAGTGTGTGGGTTGGTCTGTCAGCTGGTCTGTCACAAAATTGGCCAATGTTGTCTGATTGACATCACTCAGTTGAGTCTGATGTAGTCAATGAGCAAACCTCTATGGTGTCACCCTGACTTTATACACTACACCTGTGTGATACTGTCAGTATGATCCATACCAGTGGCTCCCAGACGTACCTCCGAAGCCCTAGCAGATGAGCCCCAGTACCCCTTTATTGACACCACTAACCATGTTCCAAATATGTTGAAATTAATTGATTTTAATAATATTCTTTCTATAAAAAGGTCTGTTGCAATACCTTTTTCATACAATTGGGATATCAATGTCACTTTGGTCCATAGCAGAGGCCGGACGTTTCAACCATTTATCAATTTTAAACGTAACTATTACGTTAAGCAAACTATTTAAACCATGCATCCATTACTTTAAGCTAATTATTCCACGTGTGTATCCACTTGGTAACTATTTAAACTTCTCTGCTCACTATCTATAGAACACAAGAGAGAGAGAGAGATACAATAGCATATATTGAATAAGATAATGCCTCCTTTGCATATTTAAACACAACATTTAAGAAAACGTGTAATACAACAAATAATTGCCTTAATGAAAGTAATCAAAGTAGGTTTCACGGTGATATCTATTAGGTAAAATGTCAACCCTATTCGCCTGCAGCGTCTACCCTTAATCTGCTTATTATGCTAACTACTTAAATTTCAATCATAAAAGGTTCATAGGAATCAGCATTGCTGGGATTCATATAGGCCATATCTGGGTTTCCAGTAGACTGCTAGTATTCACACAGCATCACTTTATATTTCTCCTAAACATCATGTGGATAAATATTTTAAAATCAGATCATATAATCTGTAGTTGAGCTATTCCACAATCTTTTCACATACCCCCTGTAACTGCAGGAGTACCCCCGGGGTACATGTACCCCTGATGGAGAATCACTGGCTGAATAAGTTTAGTTGGCTTTATTAAAAAATAAAGTTGATTCCCCTTCACATTCTGCCTGTCTCCATGCTTCGTCCTTCAGTTACATCACAGTGATACCAGATTTATTCTATTATCTCTCTCTCTCTCTCTCTCTCTCTCAATTCAATTCAATGAGCTTTATTGGCATGAAAGTTTCAATAACAATGTTGCCAAGGCATCGAATTTGTCCAAATATTCGGACAGAACGCAATAATTCTCTCTCCCTCTCTCTATTCCTCTCTCTCTCTCTATTCCTCTCTCTCTCTCTCTCTCTCTATTCCTCTCTCTCTCTCTCTCTCTCTATTCCTCTCTCTCTCTCTCTCTCTCTCTCTCTCTCTCTCTCTCTCTCTATTCATTCTGTCCCATCTGTCTGTTTTTTAACATATAAATTGCAGGGTCTCCAGATCCAAACCCTTCTCAAACTGTCCAGGTCTTCATACTTCTCACCGACAGCAGATGTGAACAATTGGGACCAATCAAAGCAATTAAGAATTACAAAACCTTTAGCACAAAGAAGAGCAAAAAGATAATGTTATGAAACAAGGTTTTGGTTTCTTTTCCTTAATTTCTTTATAATTCTAGAAGTTTTGTATTAAGTATGAGTTGTACAACCCTACACATAGTTTCAGCCAAGCACTGATTTGTCAAAGATACATGCACTCTGGTCAATCAATGTAGTACTTTAAGCCAACAAACATGTGGCTTTGCTCATACTGGCATGGCTCAATAGCTGTTTGGCACTCACACTCACTGTTTTCTCTGTTCTGGAAACATCAATTTCTCCTAAACTAACCTCCTAGGTTCTAAACAAAATTGAGGAAAATGCCAGGTAGTTAGATTTTCTTTTTTAAATAGTTTTAATAATTCACTTTGGGTGTTTTGTTGTTAAATGTGTGTCATCTAAAAGGTTCAGTGCTCGGAAACCATTTCCAGACTGAAAGCTGCACTCATCATTTTTTTTTTATATTAATGTATGAAATGTAGTAAAATAGTCCCTGTGCATACAGTTCATTCAGGCCTTCAGTCTTCACTCTCATTAATCTCATCAATGTGTTTTCGGAACCAGTGGTGGAAGAAGTATTCAGATCCTTTACTCAAGTAAAAGTACTAACACCACACTGTAAAAATACAGTACTGTATACTGTTACAAGCAAAAGTTACACATTAAAAATGTTACTTACTGTAAGTAAAAGTATGTAAGTGTAATTAGGAAAATGTCAAAGTGAAAGTACTCAATGCCGAAAAATCCTCGCATTTGGGAAAATGGACGATCCAAACTGTTTTGTCAATCTACTAAGTGTTCAATGGTCTTATCATTTCAGCTAGACTTGTAGGCCTGTATTTATGTAGCACGTTTCTAGTCTTAACAACTACTCAAAGCGCTTTTACATAGTACAGGAACCATCACCATTCACATACATTCATACACTGTGGCCGAGGCTGTCGTACAAGGTGCCACCTGCTCATCAGATAAACAATCACACACAGTTACACTCCGATGGCGCAGCATCAGGAGCAATTCAGGGTTCAATGTCTTGCCCAAGGACACTTCGACATGGAACTGCAGGGCCAAACCACCAACCTTCCGATTGGTAGGCGAATGCCCTACCACCTGAGCCACAGCCACCACAGTACTTAAGTACAGTACTTGAGTAAATGTACTTAGTTACATTCAACCACTGTTCAGAACCCAATGTAAAACTCACTGTACGCTACCTGCCCAGCAACCAACCCACAGACAGACAAACAAAGTTGGCAACTAGCCAGTGAACACAGTTCACACAGTGGAGCGTCTAGCAACTTAACGCCGAAAACACACCAAGCAGCGGTGTAATAATTACCGGTACAGGCCGACATGTCACAGGAGTCACAGGACTCTGGCTGCAGGTATTCTCTGGTTGCACTTCACCGCTAAAAGTTAAATTATCCCCAACTTTCAGTTTGGCCAAATTGCACCATAAAATGTTTTTGAATCAATTCATGAATCACAGCTATGGTGCTTATTACTGGATATCCACTATCAATCGCAGACACAACACTGAACTACACTTCCTCCCTGTGAGGTCTGATTCACACAGATGCAAGCAGCCATATGTACTGTCAGCAGACATATAGTGAGATGTTGTAAAAACATGAATGAACTCTTCAAACCCATTCATGTTCCTGAATCAGGCAGCAGCCATTTACTGTGACGCACCCCCTCTACCTGCAACAGACAAAAGATGGATTGGAGGAAGCGCGGCAACTTGACTGCAGCGCGCGTGTGTGTGTGCGTGCAAGAGGATGCAAGGATGCAATCTTAAGGAGAGAGTGCATAAGGCTACATTACAAATGCAATTGCAAGGCTTTTACTGGTCTGTGTTGTGATTAATATTAGCCTAGTAAACGCATCTCCTAACATCTGAATATATGTTTATCAACACACACACACACACACACACACACACACTCTTCTGCATCATCACCAACCTTTGTCTTGAATTTCAAAATGACAATCTGTTCTCTCTTGTGACGATGATTTTGAGTCTTCTTTGTCCTTCCTCCCCCTCCCTCTTTGTCCTTTGTTCATAAAAAAACACACACACACACACACACACACACACACACACACACACACACACACCTCCCAAGGGCAAACAGGGGGAGAGGCACCTGTGGCCTGACTGATTAACAGCCATTTTATAGAGCAGAGAGAGAGAGGTGTTTTCAGTACAGCGATGAGTGTCTTCTGAGAATCCATTTAAGAATGGCACGTGTGTGTGTGTGTGTGTGTGTGTGTGTATTGTGGTGGGTAACTATGTCAATAACAATCCCTCCCTATATCAACAGCAACTACTTTGTGAATGTGAGAATCTAAGGCTACATCCACACTACCAAGTTTTTTTTTTTTTTTTTTTTTTCTCCAGTAGCCGAACTAACCTCCGTCCGTCCGACA